>NC_056726.1:1167379197-1167679197 GCF_019279795.1 Protopterus annectens
CACAGAAGATGCTTTAGCTGAGAATCGAACAGGACAACGTCTTACTGTGAGGCGACAATGCTAAGGTTGAGTATTAGGCCTAGGTACCACTGTTCATTGACTTTAGGTATCGTATTCCTACTAAGATCTGTGAAGAGAATAGGAGGGAGAGTGGGTAATTTGGGTAAATTCTTGGCTGAAACAAAGACCATGACATTATTTTCTTAGCATTAGTTAGCAGTTTATTAGAAGTGGTTCTGGTGCATAAGTAAGTGCCATTGACTCTGTAACTTAGTTTGCAGGTCATGGTGGCTAGTACTGGAATTCAGGAGCAGCATATTAACTGCACACATTATTAATTTAAGATTTGGTACTTCAATGGGTAATCATTGGCAAAGAGAGAAATGAGAAGAGGACCTAACACATACCCTAATGGTCCATGTGACAATGTGAGGTATGGCTAGCTATGCCAGGAGAAGTAGGGCAGTGGATGTGTTGCATATGCCAGCACAGCTTGCTGGAAGTTTGTAAATAATTATATGTCATTTGTATATCAAAATGATTTGTTCAGATGCTTGTGTTGAGAAAAATGTATTCGTAAGGCTGCTTGTGTTAAAATGTACCAACAGTGGCTCCTGACTGAATTGTAACTGATTAAATGTATATGTTTTAACAGATGATACTGGAAGAGAAGGGGTTAATCTCAGTTCAGCTAACTTTGAAAAATAGTAAGAAATAAAATGACTTACTTTAGGTCATAACGTTTATATCTTACAGTTCTGAATGCAGCCACAGACTAACTGTCTGTGCCAGAGAATAATTTATTAGCTCCTGTAGGAAGAGTGGAAGTGTTTTATGTTTTTATAGCTTCCAAATGCTATAATACATATTGGCAATGCTCTATCTGTGTGTATGGTAACTCGTGTGCTAAATTCTGGTTCAGTTTAGCATGGGAACCAGAAGTCAGATGAGCATATGTATGTGGTGTCATTCTATAATCTAGGACAAAAATTATGTTTTAATACCAGATGAGAGAGAAGTCTCAGAGCAGTCTGTTTTTTGGAACCTGACAAAGAAGGACCCTTCACCTACTTCATTTTGCGTTGCTCTAGTAAGTGAAACAGGGAATAGTAATTCTTTACATCAGTCAGGAAAATTTAGTGAGATTAGTTAAGTAATGTTTTTCTGTATCTGTGTCAGTCTATTCATCTAATATTTCCTGTGAGTGAAACTCTGGTGTTTATTGTAAATATATATTTAGTATTTTCATGTTCTTTCATTATTTATTATACAATGTATTTAAACTTTTCAATGTGTCTGTCCCTTTAGAAAATATTTTAAACTTTGAGAGGAATTATATCTATTTGGTAACACTGTGGCCACTCCTGAAAGCCTTACTGCATTAGCCAAACACTATAATTTGTATTAATATAATTTCACTCACTATATTTAGGTACCCTTGTAAGTACTTTAGAGTAGCTGGCTCTGAAGTGACTGTTGGCCGTGTAAATACCTTATAGTCTGGGCAGATGAAGGCATAGCTAGTAAATCTGTGCCAGTCCTTCTCAGGTGAGCATGTGTGTGTGTGTGTGTGTGTGTGTGTGTGTGTGTGTGTGTGTGTGTGTGTGTGAAAATCAAATCTCAAAGATTGTGTGTGTCAGCTGCTTGGAGCAGGGACATGAAGTGCTGGTTTCACAGAGAGAGTGGTGGAAGACTTGACTTGGACACTGCTACACTTAAAGAAATCCCAATCCCTCAGAGCCACATGCTCCAGGGATCTAAACCTTGTCATCACAATAAATAAAACATACTGGAGGGTTCCTGACCCAGAGACTTCCCAGACTCTAGAATAGACTGCCCATACATGTCAAGCAAAGCACCTCTTTGGCCCTCTTCAAAAGGAACCTTGATGATTGGATGGGAGAAAGGAAATTCACCCCAGGGATCACGTCAGTCACCCTGCTAGACAGGATCCAGGGAAGTAAATAGTGTGGGAAGAAATAGCCAGGGAATTGTTATGGCTAGGCTTCTATAGGGCGTAGGGCCGATAGCCTAGTACCAACCAATGAACCTATGAACCTATGAACCTTTGCTGAGGACTCAACTTTATAGCTGTGCCAGTGGGGTGTCTTACTGGGGATCAGGCGAGAGAGATAAAACCAGCCCCCAGAATGAGTGTGTTCCCTATGTGCTCTTAAGGGAAATTGTGCTTGATGCAGAGAGCTGCATCAGAAATACTGGTTATATCCATTTTTCTTCCAACTGAGTACCCCTCTCCATTGTTAGTGCTGAGAATGCAGGCTCCTTGATTACTGATCCAGAGTGGAGACGTCACAGTCCACATATATTAAGTGAAAAATCAGAATTAAATCTTACTTTGCCCCCTGGCTCACAAAACAAGCCCACTCTATTATGCACAGATGAGATGGCGCCTGGAAAGCCTGACTTAAAAACAAATCATCTCTCCTTCTTCTAAGATACAGAGAGCTCAGAAACATGACCAAAAAACTAGTCAACAAAGATAAGAAAACTTTCTTCTGCTTTAGCCAATGTAGCCCACATAAAAATCAAAAGAAATTCTGGACTACCATCAATAACCTGCTTCACCCTGGCAACCCATTCTGTCCCAACCCCTTCCCACATAGCACTGCTACTGAAACTGCCACTCTCCTTAGCAACTATTTCATAGAAACAATCCAAACACTTACACAAAATAGTACTTCTAACTCAACCCCTCTGTCAGCCCATAACAAAATCCTCCCTAATGTTTTCACTTTCCAACCAGTTCCCACTTCCATTATTAAATCTCTCCTAAATAAACTTAAGCCTTGCTCCCCCTCTATTGACCAACTACCCTCTACTTTCTTAAAGTCACTGCACAGTCTATTGCATACCCTGTCTCTATACTTATCAATCGTTCCATTTCCAAAGCCCATGTCCCAGACATATGAATATCCTTTTATACAATGCCTCTCCACAAAGGTGGAAACTCTACCGATCCTTCTAACTTCAGACCCATTGTTATCTTCTCTCCCTAGCCAAAATCCTGGAAAAGTGCATCCATATTCATTCAGACACATTCCTGACAACAACCTCCTAACTCCCACCCAACATGGCTTTAGACCCCACCATAGTACAGCCACTGCACTACTCTCTTTCACCCAAACAGTAGTGGAAGCCAGCAACAATAACAAGAATCATCTACCAGTTTATTCCTCAGTCTGTCTAAGGCCTTTCATACTGTCTCCCATTCCAAACTTCTAACCAAACTCTCTAACCTTCATCTACGTGTCTATATCATAACATCGAATTTCTCTAACATCGAATGTTATTATATCGAACCCTAAATACCGAAGTGTGAAAACATCGAGCAGTCAGAATAGCGAATTTTTTCCCAGGGAAAAAATTTGCTATTCTGAGAAACATACACACAGCACAAACACACACAAAAAACAGCCATCCACACACATACACTTAAAATCCTACACCTAAACTAAACTTTACATGCAGTACTAGTTATCCACTTACCTTAACCCAACCCTAACCCTAAGTTCTGTCACTATCGCACACTCACCTCACCCGCGCCCTAACCATAACTCACCTAACCCGCCCCCTAACCCTAACCTACACACAATCGCACACTTACCTGACCCGCGCCCTAACCCTAACTCACCTAACCCGCCCCCTATTAACCCTAACCTACACACAATTGCACACTTACCTGAACCCATGCCCAAACACTAACGTCCATACAGCTGCACACTTACCTGACCCGCTCCCTAACCCTAACTCACGTAACCTGCCCTCTAACCTACACACAATCGCACACTTACCTGAACCCGACCTGTAACGCTCCAACATATCGATCGCTGAAAACAGCGAAGCCACAGCAATGGCCCACCAAATTCTTTCCTTGGGAAAGAATTTGATGTCCTGCACCTTCGCTGTTTTCAGCGTTCGACATTATGGGTTCGATATTATAACATTCGATGTTAGAGAACTTCAATGTTATAATATAGACCCTCATCTCCTACCCCCTCTGTTAACTGGTTTTCTAGCTACATTTCTGGCAGGCAGAAATCCATTTGCTAGCAAACTGTTCTCTCCCCTTTCCTCCCAGTAAACACTGGCACTCCTCAACGATCTATCCTTGTCCACCTCCTTTTCAATATTTTCACTAACAAACTTCACTCTGCTACTAAGCTCTCAACACTTCTACAATATGCCGATGATTGCACTCTCATCACCTCTGCCCACAGCATTCCTGACCTTCTAGCTCTCACTCAAGACACCTTCTCCTCTGTAGAAACCTGGCTTTCTGATAATCAACTCATACTAAATCAAAAAATAAAAAATAAACACATTCTCTTTCTTCCTAAGAAACTTGCTCTGCACAAACTTTCCTTCCCTATCACCTCCCTCAGCAGCATCACTATCAAACGTTAACCCCATACCAAACTACTTGGAGTAATCATTGGTGATGAACTAAAATTTGATATACATATCCAATAATGTATTAAAAAAAACACCAGAAACTTGGTCTTCTCTAACGCAACCAAAAATTTCTTACACCATCCTCCAAACCCTCCCTAGTTCAGTCACTCCTTCTACCCTGTCTTCTTTACATTGCCCCCATCCTTACTAATGTTCAGACATCTCTTCTCTCCAAGCTAGAGCAAACATAAAACAAAATAGCCAGATTTGTCTCCAATCTTCCAGACAAATCCCATCACTGCCTCACCCTTAAGATACTCCAGTGGCCTGAATTCCCTAAACAACTACTTCTTTCACAACTACATATTGCACACTCTATCCTGAATGATCCCTCTTTCTGCCCCTCCATCTCTAATCTACTGTCCTACTATAACCCCCAATGCTTCCTCCATACTACCAGCAAACACCTCCTTGACATGTACAAACCCAATAAAAACATTGAAAAGTCCCTTTATAAATACTCTATAGCCCATGCTTGGAACTTACTCCCCCTCAATGTAAGAAGCACTTTTCAAAAATACCTATTCAAACAAGAACTTAAACTTTATCTACAAAAGATGTGGTCCTGCCCTTGTCAAACCCCCACTTGACGTACTCTCCCTTCTTATCTACATAATTTCTTTTTCCTCATATACCCTGCACCTTCTGTTGCTTTTCCCTCTTTTTCCTATTTTTAAATGCACCAAAAAAAAAAAAATAATAATAATAATAATAGGTTCTTGTATTACTATTTACTCTTTGTACATTGGAATGATCTCATGTATGGTATTCCACTGAATTTCATATTCTGTCTATTTTTTTTTTAATATGTAATATTTATACATCTGTTACCTTAGACTTACATTATATCATGCTATGACTTGCTAGTATACTTATGTTATCTGTTGATTATATCTTTGTAACTTTTGTAATAATTGTTAATTTTCTGGAGCTTTTCTCCTCGGATCTCCACTGAAAATGGGCCCCTGACTCAGCTTGACTAACCCGGATAACAAATGTCAATAAATAAATATATAAATAATAAATAAGTGCACCAGCAGTACAGGGTAACATAGTGCTGTAGACTTGGAAGGTTCTATGCTTTCCCCAAAGCTGAGTCTTTTAAATTTCCTGAGAAGATGGCGATGCTCGACTGTTTTAAAAGACCTTGCCATGTCAACAGAGACATCTACAGTAATGACTCCCTCAATCAGGTTGCAATAAAGGATATCAGATGTTATTTGTTGCTACGAGAAATATCTCCTAATTAGTATGCATACAGCACCACAAAGTCCTTATTTATCAGATTTCTGTCAGTGCATCAAGGGTATAAACAATGAGCTTGATAAACAACCAAAAAAGTGTGACAACAATATCAATGTATAAAAAAATCACAAAACAAGTAAAAAGAGATATGCTCCTCCCCAACAGACATGCTTTCCATACCTCACAATTCTAAATATTCTAATTTTGATGTCATTCTGCATTCGGGAAGGCAATATTCTTCTAACCACGAAGTGCAATGATTTTAAAGTTATAATTGCCGAAACCTTTAGTGTTAGAGCAGATTTAAATTTTTGCCATAATGTTAAGACATACAATTAATGCACCTTCAAAAACAAAACTATATTCTTGTGATTATGTTAAAATCAGATGAAAGGATACATGAGCCTGTAATTCTGCCAAAATGCTCAGTGTAGTTCCTGAATGTAGTTCCTGGACTATACAGATTTTTCTCTACAGGAGCCATGTGCCAGAGGAAAAGGTTTAAACTCAATTTTTAGATGTTCAGATGACTTAACACTGATTTTAAATAAAGTATGACTCCACAGTTATAGGCCTATTATTCACAAAGTAAGACTGTCACAGTTCACGTGTATTAAGCCGTGGTGGTGCAGTGGTAGCATTGTCACCTCACAGCAAGAGGTTCTCCCATTCCATTCTTGGCTGGAGCGCTTCTGTGTGGAGTCTACATGTGCTCCCTGTGGTTGAGTGGTGTTCGAAAGACAAGCATGAATGGTCGTGCCTTAGTTGAAGGTTGGGCATCAGGCTCGCACCTAGGCACCATAAAAATCGACTGCCAGTCATTAGTGGACAGGAGTTCCACTGTGGCGACCCCTAACCGGGAAAAGCCGAAAGAAGATGAAGATAAATGTAGTAAATGAAGTGTGCTTTGTCTTTGTGCAGTGCACAGAGGGGCATGCTGAAAGTATGCAAAATGCTATATTTGTGCACAATGTATAAAGAAATAGTGTTTGTGTCACATGCATGACAATAATTATTCATGGATTTGTTTCCAACATGAATTATAATTAAAATTTTGCTAGTATGGTGCTCCTATGGACAAAATGACTACAGGGTATATGTCAGATCTGAAAAATTAAGGCTGACGAAGCATGAATCTATAATGTGCTTGATGATGAATTTTTGTTTTATTTTAAAGCCTTCAAAAATGCTAACCATATTTTATTTCATTTACTTACTATTTTATGAGAGGAAACAGACAACTGTAGCTCAGGGGAATAAATAGCATGAGAAAAATCACCATTTTTAATAGCAAGATGTTTTGTTCAAAAGGAAGCATGTGTTTTGAGCAGACAATCAGGCAGTGATTAGTCTGACAATCAAGGGGATTATAAATTGTTCTAGACACTTAGTGTAGAATATTAATAAGAACTCACAAATATATGAAGGTATTCTCCATCGATTTGTATGGAAATGCTACTATATTTGAACTACACTGTCATAACATTATTAAAAGCGAGTGTGAGTTGTTGAAATGTTAATTCTGTAGCTTGTCGTGAATGAGAAGGTAGAAAGAATGTTTTGCAGGGAGTGAAGATTTCATTTGTTGGTGTTGCAAATACAGCATCAGCCAAAAAAAATTTGCTGCATAAAGAGCTTTTAAGAGAATTTTTCTAGGAAATTTAGCCAAATATCCCACTGCAATTGCAAAAAGAAGAACAGAAAACAGAAATTCATGTTTCAAAAATCTGGATATAGAAATAATATTAAAAAGAGTTCCAGTTAGCAATAATATTTTTAGAAGGTTAAGGGCATTTTAATACTGTCTTTGATTTACCAATGCACTGAGACTACAATTGTCTAAATCAGTCAATCTAGATTATTTATTCTTAAGAGGGTTGGTTTTAATTGTCATATATGCATAAATATTTTGACTAACTAGTGGTATGGGCCCAGGGGAATCACAGCAGTTCAGGATTTTACTTTAGTTTGACTTGAAAAAAAATAAAAACATTTTAGTATGTGTCAGATGGGGTTTATTAACAGAATAACATGTAGCCACCTCGCAGTGTGAACCTTGGCTCTAGGTGATTGCCACTGCTGAAGTGACACTGTGAGTCTACGTGCAAAAATGGGAAAGGGGTTGTAGATAGATAGATGGATGTTTGTAACCTGTAGAAAAGGCTCATAGTTTTGACTATCAAGCTTATGATGCATTGTCCTTTCACTAAGCTAGTGTTGTTGCTAGACATAGGCTGCCAGTGCCACTCATTCTAAAATATTTTAGGATGGCAGCTCAAAATTAGCACTTACGGTAGATATGAACAGGCAGTTAATACAGAGGATCAAGCCTCTGAGCTGGTACTTACCTGATTTCTGTAGCCAAATGTATAGGGTACAAGGTGTGATTACTTCTACCTTCATTGTGTGACACTGAGCAAAGTCAGTCACAAAAGTGTTCCTCTGTCACTACTGAAAAGGAACACTTGTACCTGATGGGCTTAACCAGTTAACAAATGTATATATACATTAAATATATATATATATAGATATGTGTGTGTATAAAGGCTATTATTCTCAAGTTACACAAGTTCTGGACTTGATGACCTCCCCTCAGTTGTGTAATTGTTGAATTAGTCTATATAAGTAAAGAGTGCACGTCTGGCAAAGATTTTCACAATCAGGCCAGGCAAAAGCCACTGCTAAATAATCTATAGGAAAACATTTATTTAGTTATTTAACAGATTTTTTTGGTACTTTCTCACCAAGTTATTTTGATTTGTTTGTTAGTTTGCTCAGTTGGCTATTTATTTACTGATTGACTTAGTTATAACATAGTATAATGGTGATTGCTAAAACCTTTCAGAATAGTTCATGTCCTTGAACCTTATGATTTCTCCATTAAGGGACCTTTAAAGTTTTGTGTCATTCTGATGAAAGTCTTTGGATCCAGAGTGGTATCTTCATTAAGCTTTGTAACTGTTGTGTGTTTGTACACTCACTGCTGAGGGTCTTTTTCAACAGGTGAAGTTAATCCACATAAGTATTTATATAGCTATAAGCAGAGTTCATTGCTTCTGAGGAAGCTGTTGACACTTACATTACAAAAAATTGTCATCAAAGTATACTGTCAATGACAACATTGTTTTTAGTTAGTACAGGAAAAACAATGTTTGTTTTCACAAGATACTTGCATCATCCCATAAGTAACATGTAACGGCAGTGGTCAAGTCAACTAAACAGGCAATGTCAGCTTTTGAAAAGTATAATGACTAAAACACTTAACATTTCAATATGGGAAGTATCCCTAACAACAGACCTACTAGAAATAGGGGCCAGGTTATACAGCCCTAGTAACTTGGCTTCATCTGAACCATAGATAAAGCAGTCATGTCTTCGTTATCTGAACAAAGTGCCACCTCCAAAAGAAATGATAGGCCTGTGATGACAGTGCCCTGGCCCAGCAATCAAGGAGCCTCAGTCCTCACCACTAACACCAGGGAGGTCGTTTCATAGAAGAGGAAAGGATAACTAATACACACAGTAAAGCACAATTTCCCTTAAGTGCATACAGAGATCACAGTCAGTCTGGGGCTGGTTGCTCCCTTGCTCACCAGATCCCCAATAAGACTCCTCACTGGCACAGCGATAGGGTCCAGGTCTCAGCCTAACTGGGCAATCTAAAACCTCCAGTACCCTTTCTGTCCAACCAGTGCGTCGTGTCCCTGCCAAGTAGCTGATACAATACACACACACTTTGAGATAAGTATTTATACAACTTCACAGACACTCCTGGGAAACGCTGACGCAGATTCTCCAACTGTGCCACTTTACCCAGACTGTACAGTAGTACTTACTGTCACCACCCAGTTAATAATATCAGCTACTAAAAGGCTCTTAAAAGGGTGTCCAATTATTACTGTGCAATATCAATATCCAATGGTAATGTGACTATACAGTCTAAGGCTTATTAGAGTGGCCTATTACAATAAACTTTATAAATATGCAATGTACTCTACAGCTTATCTCTACACAAATCAGCCACAGGTAGAACGTTTTAAAAAAATATTTAAAAATAAATAATTAAAACACAAGACAAAACTACTACACCACAGATATATCTAAAAGTTTAGAGATCACACAGTAACTTAAAATATTACAGTAGGACAGGTCTGATTTCAAAGAAAAATACCTAATTAATCTTTACTAGCTTCAAATATTCCTACAAGAAATCACAGTGCTAAAACTTACATGTGAGCATAAGGCAAAGTGCTGATAAGTTAGATGCTCAAAGTCAAAATGCTCCCAGTCTCTTGTGAGAAATAGTATTTAAACATTACTAACAAACATGTTTGCTGGGTCCCTCCCCAAATTACATCATTTTGACACTTAAGGCAAACAAACTGCATTATTTAGCAATCTAACACCTGCACAGAAACTTACAACAATTGAAGACATTTCACATGTATATTCTAACAGAAACTAGAGAAATAAAGCTTCTTCCACATCTAAATTCTGGTCATAAACTTTAGCCTTAAAACAATGGCATGAAACCTTCATCCAGTCACAGTGGAGCCGAATTCTAACATGAAAGGGTCACAACATGCTTCACTGGGCCAGTAGAGTGCAATGTTGTCACATATTTTGCAGTTCCACATTTCACAGTATTCTTTACACTCAAGAAACATGCCTGTATTTTACATTTATTATCAAGAAAATATGCCTGTATTTTACATTTATTTATACAGTTGATGAAATGATGTATCAAATTCTATTTGACTAGGCTGGCAGCCTTCGCCCATCTCTTCCCAATCATCACATTTCTCCCCCCACCCGGGGAACTCAAGCAACTTTTTCAAGTGCCCCTTGAGAAACATTGCTTGACAGTGTCAGGTCTATCTGGGTGTACCTCACCCTATTCCCTGTCTTGAGAGCCCATCTGCATTGGCATTGCTACTCCCTCTGTGATGCTGCACTGACATATCATATGCTTGCAACCTCAGACTCCATCTTAGCAACTTGACATTTTGCTGACTGGCTGTGTTTAACCATGTTAGAGGGTTGTGATTTGTCATTACAGTGAATTTTCTTCCATACAGATAAGGTTGAGGTTTTTGTAGTGCCCACACTATGGCTAGACATTACTTTTCTACCACTGTATAGCATTCCTCCCTGGGTTGGAGCGTACAACTGAGATAAACCACTGAGTGCTCTTCTCCCTCTGAAGAAATCTGGCTAAGTACAGCCCTAACCCCATAGTTTCAAGCATCCACCTGCACAACAAATTCTTTGCTATAGTCTGGACTGGCTAACACAGGGACTCCTCCCAAAGCTTCCTTAAGCTTCTGAAATGCCTGCTCACATGCTGGGGTCCACATTACCTTACCTTATCTGGCATGTTCTTCCTTGTCAGTTCTGTAAGAGGAGCAGCTATGGTACTATAACAGAGAACAAACTTTCTGTAGTACCCTGCTGTCCCCAAGAATGTCCTCACCTGCTTTTTTGGTAATAGGTGCATAGCTTCCACTTTGGCAGGTTCTGGCCTTATCTTACACTCCCCACTCTATGTCCTAGGTAGGAGACCTCTGCCATACCCACCTGACATTTGCTTGGCGTAATGGTCAACTCTGCCCTCTGTAGTCTGCCCAGCACCTCCCTAACATGCTGAAGGTGCTCTTGCCAGGAATGTCTGTAGATAACAATATCATCCATATAAGCAAGGGTAAACTATCCTGCTCCTGCTAAGATATGATCTACCAGCCTCTGGAAAGTTGCTAGGGCAGTGTTCATCCCAAAGGGCATCTTTGTGAACTCATACAAGTCAAAAGAAGTCACAAAGGCTGACTTCTCTCTAGCACTGGGAGTCAAGGGCACCTGCCAGTATCCCTTGGTAAGATCAATGGTTGTAAGATACTTAGCCCCACCCAGCTGCTCTAGGGCCTCATCTATTCTGGGCATGGGGTAAGCATCTGACTCTGTGTGACTATTTAATTTCCTGTAATCCACACAGAACCTGGTGCTGCCATCCTTCTTTGGCACCAACACCACTGGTGAGGCCTAGGGACTGTTGGACTGTTGAATCACCCCTAGTTCCAACATCTCCTGTACCTCTTCCTTCAGAGTCTGTTTGACTCTCTCAGGCACCCTATAAGGGGCCTGCCTGATAGGCCTTTGTAGTCCTGTATCCACCTGGTGCTGCACCAGGTGGGTGCTCCCTGGTTTCCCGGTGAACATGCCACCAAACTCCTGCAACACTGCTCTGATTTCTCGAATCTGGGTAGGAGATAGCTGCTGGTACATTGCTACCCCTTCCACCGAGGTGTCAGCCTGAGACTCACTGAGGAGATCAGTCCCCAGATTGCCCTCAGACTCCTCCTGCAATCCTCTGCAAATGCTCAGCACAAGGGCCTCTCTATCATGGTAAGGTTTCATCATGTTAACATGGTACAATTTGTGCTACTGCTGTCTGCCTAGCACTTCCACCATGTAGTTAACATCACATACCTTTCTTACCACCTTGTAGGGTCCCTGTCAAGCTGCTTGCAACTTGTTGTGTCTGACAGGAATGAGAACCATCACCTGCTGCCCTACAGCATACTCTCTAGCTTGAGCATTCCTGTCATACCATATCTTTGTTGTTGGGCTTCTGCCAGGTTCTCCTGGGCTAGGCCCATGAGTTCCCTGAGACTTGTCCTAAGATTCAGGATATATGCCACAACAGACTCCTTGTGAGTCTCACACTCACCTTGCCACTCATCTCGAATTAAATCTAGAGGTCCCCTCCCCCATGCCCATATAGCAACTCAAAGGATGAAAAACCTGTGGATTCCTGGGGAACCTGTTTGTAAGCAAACAACAGATGGGGCAAATATTTGTCCCACTCCCTCTTAAACTGACCTGCAATGCCCATAGCATGGACTTGATTGTAGAGTTTAACCTCTCAACAAGACCATTAGTCAGGGGATGGTAGGGGGTAGTCTTCATGTGCTTCACCCCACAGAACTTCCACAGACAAGCCAGCAGGTCTGAAATAAAATTGGCACCTCTGTCAGACAGTATTTCCTTTGGGAAACCTACTCTGCTGAAAATCTCTAGCAAAGCATTTGCCACCTTTCTCGGCCTCAATGGAGGACAAAAGCTACAGCCTCAGGTTATCGTGTAGCATAATCTACAATCACTAGGATATACTTTTTCCCTGTGGAAGTTGGGGTACTCAGAGGACCCACAACATCAATAGCTGCCCTCTGAAATGGCTTCTTAATCACAGGTAAAGGCATCAAAGGAGCTCTCACCTTGTCTCCTGCATGCCTACCTTTTGACACTGCTCACAGGTCCTTCAGTACCCTGTTACATCTCTGGAAATTCCAGGCCAATAGAAGTTTTGCATAATACGCCTCTTTCTACATTTTATGCTCATATGACCTGAAAAGGGGCTATAATGGGTTATGGCTAGAAGCACCAGACAGTAAGCTCTAGGCACTACTAACTGCTGTACTCTCTCACCTTCTAGCCCTCCCTCAAGGGTCCAATCACTGTACAGTAACCCTTTGTTCCAGTATACAGATCCCCCCTTCCCTAGAGAATCAGGTGCTTCCCTAGCTACCTGCTTCAGGCCTTGCAATGCAGGGTCTGATGGCTGAGCCTGTCTCAACTCTCTCCTTGTAACCCTTCCCAGCTCCCCTTTCACAGGAAGTCTGGCATCTTCTAACAGCGGTGCCTCAGTGTCAGCCTGGGTACTACTACTCACATCTACCTTTGCAGTTACCCTGTCCAAGGGAACACCAGTATTCACAAGCAGCTGTGGCTCACATTCAGTCTCACTGCTACAGTGTAGCTCACACCCTGAAGTAACCAGCTCAGCAGTCCTGGCTTCAAGTATGCAGTCTGTCTGGATCTCCCCAAGGCTACCAGACCCACATGCTTGTCTCCCAGCCTCACTTCATGTAACTGCATAAGTACATAGTACTGCCTCATCCAAATCCTTCCCTCTCAGGACATCTGCAGGATGCTAGTTCCATACCCCTGTTGTCTCAAGACAACCTACTGCTGGCATTTTATCTTTCCCACTTACTGGCTCCCTCACCTTTGGTTCCCCACCTTGCCTCCGTGGAAACCTGTATGCCATATGGCCCCACTGGTTGCATTCAAAACATTTAATCCTAGCTCCTGGATGTGTACTTGGACTAGTGGCTTCCCCTGCTACTGGTGGATCTGGTGGATTCTTCTGGGGCAGTCTGTGCTGCCCACCATGGGTTCCTTTAGTTCCATGAACAGTACTGGGGGTTCCTTTCCTGTGCAAGGCTGCCCTGCTTGCTAGGTATAGGTCTCCCTTCTTCCCCAACTCCTCTGAAGTAGCACACTGTCTATCAGCTAACCAGATCCTCATGTCCTCAGGCAAGGTGCTAAGGGCTTGTTCCCTTACCAAAAGGTCTGCCACCCTTCAAAACTGGTGACCTGACATCCACCCACCCAGCTATGAAAGTTAGTGCTCAGTTCAGCAACATATTCACATGCATTTTCATCTGCCTTGTGTCTATGCTCACAAAACTTTTTCCTATACATTTCAGGTGTTAGCTTAAAACATTCTAATAAATGTCTTTTTACAACAATATAATCAAAACAGTCAATGTCATGCATTTTTGCTAAAGAAGTTACAGCTTTTCCATGGAGTAAAGGGGTCAGGAACCGTACCCAGAGACCTTGGTCAACTTCATACTGTTTACATACCCACTCAAACATATGAATGAAGCTAGCAAAATTATCCCCCTTTTTAAACTGTGGAAGAAATTTACTGACCTTTTGTGCTTTTGGGGTCCGGTTACTCCCTTCCCATTACCTCCATGACTCTGGCGAAGAGTCAGCATTTCTCACTCATGCCTCCTCTGCCATTGATTTTCCTCAGCTTGTAGGCTCCGCATTTTCTCGGCTGCTTCTAGTTCCATACACCTGACTCAAGTCTCTTTAGCTCCAGCTGGAGTTTTAAGTCCACTGCAGAAAGGTTGAGGTGTCCATTCTCCAAGGATATTGTATCTCCACTGTCAGTCTGATTGTACTCCAGGCTGATTTTTTCTGATGCAGCTGTAACCAAGGCTGCAATCAGGTCTTCTTTAGTCAGGTTTCCATGCACCAGTCCCCTAGCCTGGCACATCTCTGCCAGCTGGCTCCTTGTCAGCTTCCCATACTCTTCTGCTAACATGCTGCCTGCTCACCCTGACTAACACTAAGCTAACAAAAGAAATAAAACGATTGTGATCTGAACTCTGAGTATACACTGCATGGCTGTTTTAGAGTATAAAACACTTTTAGAGATCACTGTACATAAGCTACAGGAATTTGCTATACCCACACCACTACAAGCCAATTAGCATGTGAAGTAGATCTCACCACTGCCAAACACTTGTGATGACCATGCCCTGGCCCAGCAATCAAGGAGCCTCAATCCTTGCCACTAACACCAGGGAGGTTGTTTCATAGAAGAGGAAAGGATAACTAATACACACAGTAAATTACAATTTCCCTTAAGTGCACACAGAGATTACAGTCAGTCTGGGGCTGGTTGCTCCTTTGCTCACCAGGTTCCTATTAAGACTCTCCACTGGCACAGCGATAGGGTCCAGGTCTCAGCCTAACTGTGCAAGCTAAAATCCCCAGTACCCTCTCTGTCTAACCAGTGCTTCGTGTCCCTGCCAAGTAGCTGACACAACACACACTCACTTTGAGATAAGTATTTATACAACTTCACAGACTCTCCTCAGAAAGGCTGACACAGATTCTCCAACTGTGCCTCTTTATTCAGACTATACATTAGTACTTACTGACAACAGCCAGTTAATAATCTCAGCTACTAAAATGCCCTTAAAAGGGTGTCCAATTATTACTGTGTAATATTAATATCCAATAGTAATGTGACTATACAGTCTGAGGCTTATTAGAGTGGCCTATTACAATAAACTATATAAATATGCAATGTACTCTAGAGATTATCTCTACACAAATCAGACACAGGCAGAAGGTTTTAAAAAAATATTTAATAAGAAATAATTAAAACACAAGACAAAACTACTACACCACAGAGATATCTAAGAGTGCAGATAATAAACAGAAACTTAAAATAATACAGTAGGGCAGGTCTGATTTCAAAGAAAAATACCTAATTAATCTTTACTAGATTTAACTATTCCTACAAGAAATCACAGTGCTAAAACTTACACATGAGCATAAGATAGGGTGCTGATAAGTTAGATGTCCAAAGTCAAAATGCTCCCAGTATCTTGTGAGAAATAGTATTTAAACATTATTAACAAACATGTTTGATGGGTCCCTCCCCAAATTACATCATTTTTGACACTTAGGTTTTCCCTGACAAAGAAACTGCATTATTTAGCATTCTAACACCTGCACAGAAACTTACAACAATAGAAGACATTTCACATGTATATTCTAACAGAAAGTAGAGCAATAAAGCACCTTCCGCATCTAAATTCTGGTTATACATTTTAGCCTTAAAACAATGGCATGAAACCTTCATCCAGCCGCAGTGGAGCCAAATTCTAACATGAAAGGGTCACAGCATGCTTCACTGGGCCATTAGAGTGCAATGTTGTCACATATTTAGCAGTTCCACATTTCAAAAAGTATTCTTTACACTCAAGAAACATGCCTGTATTTTACCTTTATTATCAAGAAAACATGCCTGTATTTTACATTTATTTATACAGTTGATAGAATTATGTATCAAATTCTATTTGACTAGGCTGGCAACCTTCGCCCATCTCTCCCCAATCGTCACAAGGCCAATATGCATGAGAGCTCTTCTAAGAAGCAGCAGCTACAAGTCTGCTAATAGACACATGTCAAAACTTAAGTAACTTTTACGCTGGCTATTTACTAGCAGAAATTGTAGAGGACTATGAAAAATTGCTAACAGCAGTACCTTAAGTGTAATTGCCATAAGTTGGCATCCTACAATATAGATTATTGCCAGACAACCAGTGTTTATTTGTTTATAATCACTCATTTATGCTGGAACATAGGATCTTAGGAGGTTCATATGTGTGTACTAGGCTAACAGCCCTGGAGCCTTTACAAACCTAGCCCATAGGATTACCCTGGCATCATGCCACCCGACTTTAGTTCCTAGTGCCTCTGTCGAGTAGAACCACTTGAGTGATCCCTGGGGTGACTTTTCTATTTCCCATCCACTCATCAATATTTCTTCTGAAGAGGGCCAGTGTGGTGCTCTGTTTGAAATGTATGTGAAGTCTGTTCCATAGCATGGGTAGTCTCTGGGTTATGAACCTGTCCCTCCAGCATGTTCTGCTGATTGTGGTAATGATGTTGAGGTCTCTGGAGCGTGTGGTGCTGAGGGATTGGGATTTCTTTAGCTGTAGCATTTCTAACAGAGCTGGGTCACACATGGCTATGTAAGTCAAGCAGAGATCGCTTCTAAGTAGGTGATATGAAACAGAGAATAGTTGGAGTTTTTTGAGTCTGTCCATATAGGACAAGTGTTTAAGGCCTAGGATCCTCTTTGTGAAGTACTTCTTGTGGCCTCTCCAGTTGTTGAAGGTGTCTAGTGAGGTACATGTCAAATGGGTTATTGTACTTGAAGACTGGCCTAATGAGGGAAGAGTAGAGGGAGACAATGACCTCTTTCATCCTGTATGCAAAACCCTTAGTAATGAGATGTGCCACATAGAAGGACTTTCTGACCACAGAGGCAATGTGGTGATCAAATGAGAGGTTGCTGTCAACCTGTGTTCCTAGATCTCTTATAACGCCTTCTCTGTTCATTGGACTACCATCGATGTGGTAATTCAAGGCAACTGGGTTTTTCCCAAAGGGGATGATGACACATTTTTTGGCATTGAGCTTAAGGCCATGGTTCTGACACCGGTCGTTGGTCTCAGTGAGGCCTTTCTGTAGGATGTCAACATCACTTGGGGAGTTATTAATGGCTCCCAACTTGCAATCATCTGTGAACTTTGTCAGCCAGAGTCCCTTCATGTTGGCCTGGACTTCAGAGAAGTAGATACCAAACAAGAGATGACCCAGGACCAATCCCTGTGGGACTCCACTTGTGACTGGTTGGCAGTTTGACTTGGAGTCAGCTACTTTCACACTGTAGGTTCTATCTGTGAGCCAGTTTGCAACCCACTTAGTGATATAGGGGTTGTTACTTAGCTTAGTGAGTTTTTCTTTGATTCCTGAGTGGGGAATGATATCAAAGGCCTTGGCCAGATCAAGGTAGGCTGTATGAACCTCCTTGCCTTCATCCACATCTCTGATGACTGACTCAAAGAAGTCAACCAGGTTAAGCAGGCATGATGTCCCCTTCACAAAACTAAACTGTGTGGGATTCAGAGTTTGGAGATTCCCTATATCCTTGTTTATTAGGACTATGATGATGCGTTCCATAGTTTTGCATATCAGACTTGTCAGGCTAATGGGGCGATAGTTCCCAGGGTCTGTAGTCGCTCCTCCTTTGTGGAGAGGGATGACTGTAGCAGTGCACCATTCAGTAGGGACAAAGCCTGAGATGAGGCTGTGATTAAACAGGGAAAACAGGTGAGGTACCAGTTGACTCTGTAGTTCATGTAGAAGACAGCCAGAGATATTGTCAGGTCCCATAGAAGCTGTTTTCTTGGCCTTGGACAGTGCTGTTTTAACCTGTGCACCAGTAATAATGGATGCCTGGCAATGTACTGGTATTATGATTGGTCCTATGGTGGGGGGAGAGGGGTAAAGTTGGCACTGAATCTGTCGGCCAGTATATTGGCAATATCTGTTGACTCGGTGTAGGAGGTACAATTGTGCAGTAGCTCAGAGCAAATCTGGGTATTGCCATGGAGATTCTTTACATAAATATAGAAGGCTTTGTGGTTGTCTTTACTATCTGCTGCAATTTTGTTTTCACAGCTAGCTTTAGAGGATTTGATGAGGGATCTCAACTTTTTGTTGAGGCTGATAAGGGAGTTTTTCCAGTCTTGGGATGTCACCTTATTTTGCATCAGTTTCCTCCTTCTGTTGTAGAGTTTGTCTATGGCAGGCGACCACGTGATTGGTTTCCTTTTTTTGGAGGAGAGCATCTTTGTTCTATTGAGTATGGCAAGATCCATGCATTTGTGTATGTGTTCGTACAGTGCATTGGTGTATGATTTGGTGGTCATGCAACTATTCTCCATTTGCATGGGTGCTGTGAAGTTAGTCACCTCTGTTTTTAGGATTCCATAGTTACCTTTGGATAATGGTTACCTTTGTGGGGGGGGGGTTCCAAGGTGATTGGTTTGTGGTCAGATCTAACCAGGGAAGAGTTGACTATTGGTGTAGAGCAATGGTCACCCATGTTAGTATAACCAGGTCAAGGATGTTGCTACCTCTAGTGGGGGTAAGAATGAGCTGATCCAAAGCATTGGAATTAATGAATTCCAGGAAATATTGGGCAAGTGTACTGGTACATGAGTAGTTTTCTCAGTTAATAGAGGGATAGTTGAAATGGCCCAGTATGAGAGTGTTAGGTTGGACCCTAATATTCTCCAGTGTGCTTAGGAACATGGAGTGTGAGTCTTGGGACATGGTTGGGGACCTATAAGAGGCTATGACCTGAATCGCTGTCTTACCCAATGTTAGCTGCACTTGAAGTATCTCTGATGCGTTATGTTGGGCTACCAGTCTGGAGGTGTGTGCATCCTTTATGAATATGGAAACCCCACCGCCTTTGGAGTTGCAGTCCAAGTTCTGGGGCCAAAAGATGTGGAATGAGTTGTAGCCTGGTACTGCAGGGGTGCTTTCTGCTGCCTTGAACCAGATCTCCATTACAGCACAGATGTCGATGTTCTCCATTTTAAGGAGTGCTTCCAGCGAATGCATTTTGAGATTTAGACTTCTAGCACTGAGCAGCATGACCCTCAGATTGCATTTGTTTGTAACTGTTATTGTGGTAATTTGGTCTTTGGAATACTGCCTAAAAAAGACACTATAGGGTGGCAACAGCCTTGGCCAGTATCCAGAACCCCATAGTTGACAGATCCAGGCCATCTCTGGCAAAGCATCGAGGTCCATCAATCATGTCATCCCAGGCAGACAGATATTGGATCCCCTTAGAATGACAACAGAAATTGTTGAAATCCATCATTTTCTGCTTGTACTAATTTTAAATATTCTATTATTAATTAGAAAGTTGCTTGAATAAAAAGATTTGTGTTAGCATAAATGTTCTGAAGGATATGAAGTCTGAAACCCAAATGTATGTCATTATTAAGTGATTTTAATCCTTAGTGATTTGTCAGAAAACCACAAATTTTATGAAGCACAGACCACAAATATGAAGCAAAAATGTGGACATTCTACAAAAATCTAAATGGTTGAGAGGTATGCTATCAAAAAAGTAAAGATAAAGATAATTATTACAAATAAAGCAATGCAGTTGTTGAAAGCATCTATCAGCCCATTAAAACAAGAAGGCATGAAGAATAAATGGTTAAACGGCTAAGTCAGCATTTAGTAGAACCTGACAATGCCATTTTTGGAAAACGTCATATAATTCTGGAAAGAAATTAACAATGAATCATAGAATTAGAATCACCAAGCTTAATAACATTTTTTTCTTTAAAAAACAGTAAAAAATTAGATGAGCAAGAAATTATGAAACTCACATATCAATCTGATAATTCCTCATATACACATAAACATCAGTCTTGTTATATCTAATTAATTAATTATAGTTAATCTAACTATTCTCTCCATTGTTAAGTAGCAACACTCTTGTCCCATTCTGCAGTGCTCTGGCCTCTTGCCTCTACAATTACAGCACAATCAGAGCTGAAGAAACTGTTTGACATGTGGTCACCTAGCTCATAAGGTCTGCATCCATGCATCCATACACAGCCACTTTTTACCATTTTTGCATATTGGGTCAGGATGCCACATCAACAGTGACAACCATCTATATTCACACTGCCAGGTGGCGAGTAAAACCATTCTTAACTAAATATATTACTCACTTTTTAATATTTCTAAATTAGCAAATCACACTATACATCTGTAAAAAAAACATTGTTCAATTTCATGAATAACTCATCCAAAAGCACACCAGACATGCTTGCACTTCACGTAAGTTTTGTTGAGTTACAACTACATAAAGGTTCAAGCAGATGAAAAAATGGTTGCACCTTCAACTGACTGAAACATGTTTGCATCACAAATGGAGGGGGTACTTGCTTTCACACACCACCTTACTTAAATACACTAATCCACAACTGCACAACCACAAGGGAAAGAGAAGAAACTGCAGAAAATGAAATCACTGCCAGTGCTCACACTATAATCTTTCCTGTAGTAATTTTCTATGGCAAACCCCACTTGACGGGTTTATCATTTTATATATAAACTGATAAAGTGAAACCTTATCAATTTGTAATTTCGTGACATTGATTAGTAAGCTACATGACATTCAACAAATCACAATGCATTTACTCTTACTAAAAAAACAAAGTTAATTTTAAGTTAGCTTGTCCATCATACATCAAAACATCAGATTATCTACCAAAACCAACATTGATTCTCCACTATTTTTGGAAAAAATTACATTTGCTTGAGCAGTTATTAGCAAATGTTATATATTTTATATGTTATACAAATTGTTTGGAAGGACAACTGGGTGCAGTAATCTACATGTTTTAGAAATATATACATTAGTGGAAATCAGGAACTCCTTCTCCAGGTTTTCAGTTTGGGAATCATCTTAAATGCATATTCCGTATTTCACAACTGTAAGTCAAGTACAACATTAAAAATAAAGATGAAAAATAAACATTCAGCTCCATCAACCCTCACAAAATTTGTTTCATACCAGTGGATACTGGGACCTCTGTTCTTTTCAGGCATCTTTACTTACATTTCAGCCTTACTCTCAGCTATATGCAGCACTGCCCACCTATTTATTCTTAGAAAAGAAAAAATGTCAAACAATTTGTACAAGAACAGAACACCTGCAAAATACTTTAATATCATATCTGTAGAGCTTAGTAATGAGCAAAATGTTTGTATTTTATTCAACAGTGTTCAGCAGGCCAAATCCACAGACAGCAGATAGCTTAAAACACTGTGGTGCATACATTAGAGATATTGCACAAATAATCTGAGTTTTTTCTAGGCATACACAAACTACTACATAACAGGGTAGATTCAGTTGTGCTGTATGTGTTTTAATGAAAGAGCAGCCTCCTCATTCCACATAAACCTATTAAATAAAACATCCTTCAATCAACTGAATAATACGCATATTAAGAATTTGTTTCTTTCTGACTGGTGTTTAAGATTCCAACAAAATGCAACAAAATCAGTTGCAGGCCAAACGGGAACAAGCACATAATTAATTTCATGTATAATTCACGAACGAACCTTTGCTTCATGCATTTTCTAACTCATTTTTGACCAGTGGCCATCTAGCATGTACATTATAGACTAGTCATTAATCACAATCATTTATATGAACAGAATAGAACTCCAAGAGACATAGCTTGCCTTCCTCAAATGTGCAATTGCAAAATTATGACTGGCTGTCCACATTCATCATGGAAAAATCCTGGTCACGAGTCAAGGCTGACAGATTACTTTCAGTCTTAATGCTTTTATTTCTGATGTACTACTGTGTTGACATCTTCTAGGGAAAATCACCAAGCTATGATGCACCCATACATTACTTAAATAACTTAAATTAATATATCACATTATTGTCAAGCAGTCACCACATGTTAATGTGAATCAACTTGAAGACAGAAATATGGCAATGCCAAAGTGTTAAATGTGAATTCCAGTAACAGGCCATGACATTTAAATACTTAAATCTTTTACTTCTTTTTATTTTGTTTGCTTGAGGGCAGATGGAATCAATAAACATATCTAGTCAGACCTTTGTGTTTGTTAAATATCTTATATGACCTCAACTCTCCTTTTTCCTAGACCTTCCTCAACTGACTTTTGCATTCTTGGTTGCCTCCAGTCATTTTAGTATCCTATCCCATGTATCCAAATCCTTATCTGTGAAAAAGTACAGTGATGCGTACAGACTGATCTGCAAGGCCATGGAATATATTATCATGGAACTTATAAACAAAGACATTGGTAACCTTCAAACACTGTACCCCACCCAGTTTGGGTCTGTGAAGTGCCGATCGTGTCTCCTGAAACAGATTGACTTCTTTGAATCAGTCTCCAGAGCCGTGGACAAGGGTAAGGTGGTCTACACAGCCTATCTGTTCTTGCCCAAGCCTTCAACACCATCCCCCACTCTGGAATCATAGATAAACGTACTAAGCTGGGCATAACTACATCGCTCGATGGGTTGACAACTGGCTTACTGACAGAACCCAGACTGTAGAAGTAGCTGACTCCAAATCCAGCTTCAGATGAGTGACAAGTGGAGTACTTCAGGGTTTAGTCCTGGGATCGCTCTTGTTTGGCATCTACTTCTCTGAAGTACAGGTCAGCACTAAAGGACTATGGCTAATAAATTTCGCAGATGACTGCAAACTGGGAGCCATTATTGAATCCACAAATTATGTGGATATTCTGCAAAAGGGCTTTACAGAAACAAATGCTTGGTGCCAGACCCATGGGCACAAGCTCAATGCTAAGAAGTGTATAGTTATTCCCTTTGGAAAAAACATGTACCCATGAATTACCACATAGGTGGCAGTACACTAAACACCAAAAGTGTGATAAGAGACTTATGAACACAGGTGGACAGTGGTCTCACCTTCGATAACCACATCTCCACAACAGTCAGGAAATCCTTCTATGTGGCACACCTCATCACTAAGGGCTTTTCATCCAGATAAAAGGAGGTCATTGTCCCACTGTACTCATCCCTCATTAGACCCATCATAGAGTACAACTCCCATTTAGTATGTACCTCACAAGACATCTGCAAAAACTGGAAAGGCCACAGAAACACCTCACTAAAAGACTCACAGGCCTAAAACAGATGCCCTATGCTAACCGACTAAAAAAAATCCAGCTATACTCTGTCGCATATCATCTACTCAGAGGCAATCTCTGCTTAACATACAAGGCCATGTCAAACCCAGAGCTGTTAGACATGCGACACTTCGAGAAATCCCAATCCATCAGAGCCACATGCTCCAGGGACCTAAACCTTGTCATCACAATGAACAAAACATGCTAGAGGGATAGGTTCCTGACCCAGAGACTCCCCATACTCTGGAATAGACTGCCCATACATGTCAAGCAGAGCACCTCCTTAGCCCTCTTCAAAAGGAACCTTGACGATTGGATGGGAGATGGGAAATTCACCCCAGGGATCATGTCAGTTGCCCTGCTAGACAGGGGTCCAGGGAAGTAATAGCCAGGGGATTGTTATGGCTAGGCTTGTATAGGGCCTAGGGCTGAGAGCCTAGTACCAACCTATGAACCTATGAACCTATGGAAGGAAGGACCTGTATTCCCCTAAAATCGGGTACTTTTGTCATTCATCCCCTATGCTAACAGCTAAGGCCGATAACTTTACAACTTGAAGATATAATTGTGTGTACTAATGTCATGCCACCTTGAACTTTTCTTGCATCTAGTGAAGAGATCATCTTCTCCTCTTACCTTAGGTCATACTCTTCTCCCTCCATGTTTTACTTCATTCTTATGAATTTCATATCTACTCCATCTAGTAGCATGATATTTCTACCATTTATAAATTAGGGGACCAGGCAAAGTAGTCAATTTGTGGTCATACTAATATTCTATATATATATTCTATATTGCTGGAGAATTACTTTCCTTCTGTAGTTGTCTCTTTTTACCCCCCCCCCGATATATCTCTCTCCTTACAACTTGTTGCTGCCCTAGCCAAATCTTCCTTTAAATAGTCCATTATTTCCAATGTTCAAAGAGGTACTTTCCACAAAAGCTGTTATGAACCAAGTGCAATTGTTTGATTTGTTGACACTGAATGTCATCTGTCACTTTTCTGCTACCTTGGTTAGACTTCCAATTACTTCCTTGTGCTTTTTCTTCTCTGCCATATAGAGCTGCACCTGTCTTTATCTGCTCAACAAGCATTATGCACCTGTCTTTGTGTGCTCAACTGGGGTCCATGCACAAATCTTTATGTGCTCAACAAGCACCATGCACCTTTGTTTATGTGCTCAACAAGGACCATGCACCTGTATTTATGTGCTCAACAAGCACAATGCACCTGTCTTTATGTGTTCAACAAGGATCATGCACCTGTCTTATGTGCTCAACAAGCATCATGCACCTGTCTTTATGTGTTCAACACGGATCATACACCTCTCTTTATGTGGTCAACAAGCACCATGTACCTGTATTTACCTCACCTCTACCTCACTCAACTGTTCTCCTCCACCCCCACTCCTCCTATTACTCATTCTTCCAACCACTCCACCACCACTCCAACACTTTACCCCACCTTATTTTGTCTTCCTACTCTCACACCCCAACTAAAGCATCCCTCTTTCTCTCTACAACTAAGACATGCTCCAACACCTTCTCCTCTCAATGCCTCTACTTACTGTTCTCTCACTAATCACATCTTACCATAGTCCACTACCTGACCAATCCTCTAGTCCCACTATTCCTCTTCTATCTTCACATAATTCAACACCACACTCCTACATACTAGCTAGTGTTTTGTCTCAATACTTCTTTCACTTATCCAAACACAAACTCTCTCCTAAAGTCTCCCACCTCCCTAAACTCGAATCCAAATTCCAGCTACTTCACCTTGATAAATATACCCATTTCTTCCCAATTCTTACCCTAGTCCTTGCAGGAGATATTCACCCTAACCCCAGTCCTCCAGCAACTATTCTGACCCCTCAACACCCCTTTTGTCCACCTCCTCTAAGATTCCCACTCCATCTCAGTCTATCTCTCCTGCTAAGGTCATTAAACTCCTAGGTCTCAATATCTATAGTATAGTAAATAAACTCCCTGATCGTCACTCCTGGATAACATTACACTCCCCAGATATCCTTTGCATCTCTGAAACATGGCTAAAACCTCGCATATCAAACAAAGAAATCCTCCCACCTAGGTACAATGTATTCCAACAGGACAGGCCCACTAAAAAGGTGGTGAGGTAGCTGTCATCTACTCAGACACCCTCTCTCTCCATTCCTCACCATACTCCCTTCCCAGTTTCAACCCAGCCGAGATCCTCATAGTTAACTGTAACCTTAATGATCATAAAAAGATTGCCATCGCTACTATCTACATACCCCCTGGCAACAATATCCCCATACTAGAGCCATTTCTCGCCTGGATCTCTGAAACCATCTCCTATGAAACCATTATAATAGGAGATGTTAATATCGACTGGAATTCTCCCCACCAACTCCCCCAGTGCATGTATTAATCTATATGGCTTCACCCAACTGATCACCTCCCCAACTCGTATGAATCAAAATTCCAATACCAGTCCCGCTATAGACTGGATACTTACCTCCAATTCAAATCATTATCACAACCCCTCTATTTTCCCTGACACACTTACTGATCATCACCCTATACATTGTCACTTGCCCCAATCCTCTAAGACACACATATACAGGGACTGTCATATTCTATCCATCTTTAACTCTGATCTATTCAGTCAAACACTGTCATCAATAGACTGGTCCTGTCTCCAGTACCTCTCTCTTGAAGAAGCTGTTCTCACATTCAACAGCATCTTCCTTAACACTCTTAACTCCCTAGCCCCTCCTAAAAAAGTTAGAGTTAAAACAAACTTTGCCCCATGGATTACTAAAGCCATTCTCTCCCTCATGCAGAAAAGAGAATCTGCATGAAAAATCTGAAATAAATTTAAAACCCCTTCCAGTCTCCAACAATATAGAGAACTCTGAAACACCACCAAAAAACAAATCACCCTTGATAAGAAAAAATACTACCTTAACCTCCACAAAAAAACCCATTTTAACCCCAAATCATTCTGGACTACCATTATTAAGCTTTTATGCCCGGGTAACCCTTCCCCTCCCAACCCCTCGCCAAACAGTCCCCCCAATGAAACTGTCACATTCCTCAACTCCTTCTTCATAGACTCTCTACAGAAACTAATCAAATCAAACACTAACACTAACCATGACATCCCACCCCCTGACTCCAGCCAAACCACCTTTTCAGTGAAGCCTATCTCCACAACCATCATCAGATCCCTACTCTGTAAACTTAAACCCTGCTCCCCTTCAGCTGATAACCTGTCTCCCTTATACCTCAAACTAGCAGCCCCCTTCATAGCCTACCCAGTTTCCACACTTATTAATCGGTCCATTCAGGAAAGCCTAGTGCCCCAAATATGGATAAAGGCTTACATTATACCCCTACACAAAGGTGGTAACTCCACTGGCCCCTCAAATTTTAGGCCTATCAGTATCCTATCCCCTATTTCAAAGATCCTAGAAAAATGTATTCACAAACAGCTGATTACACATCTCATTCAGGAAAATCTCCTCACCCCTACCCAACATGGCTTTCACCCTCATCACCGTACTACTACCGTACTACTATCCATTACTAACTCCATCTCCACTACTATCACTACCAACAGACTAGTGTCTTCCATTTTTCTTGACCTCTCTAAGGCTTTTGACACTGGTTCTCATACCTTCTGCTCTCCAAACTTGTTTTCTTTAGCCTTTCTACATCCACCCTTAACGGGTTCTCTTCATTCCTATCTAATAGAGCCCAGTCTGTCAAATGGATGTCGGCTACTTCTCCTTTCCTTCCCATTCTTACTGGAGTCCTGCAGGGCTCCATCTTGGGTCCCCGTCTTTTTAACATTTTTACTAATGATCTCTTCCAATCCTGCTCACACTCTACATTCATACAATATGCAGATGACTCTATGATCATCTCCACCTCTGACAATCTATCCCACCTACATACCCTTACACAAGACCCACTACACTCATTCGGAAGATGGCTGACCACTAACCAACTCATACTTAACCTTAACAAAACTAAACTTCTTCTTTTCCTTCACAAACCCCTCCAACACCTCAGATCTTCCTTCTCCATCTCTTCCCTAAACAGTACAACTATTCAGTTCAAGCCTGTTACTAAACATCTTGGTATACTCAGAGACGATGAACTAAAATTTAATGCCCACATCAACAACTGCATCAAAAGAACCCACCAGAAACTAGGATTGCTATACAGAAACAAAATATTCCTCACTCAGGAATCCAAAGTATCCCTTGCTCAGGCCTACCTCCTACTTACCTTACTATATGCCGTCCCTATATTTACCAACCTCCAAAAAAATCTCTTAAACAAACTTCAGCTAACATATAATAAAGTTGCATGGTTCACCACAAATCTCCCCTATCTCTCACACCACTGCCTCTCCTTAACAAAACTTCAGTGGCTAGAGTTCCAGAATCAACTCCTTCTACCTCAACTTCACTTGACTCACTCCATCTTACAACAACCCCTAGCCTGTCTTTCACTAGCTACTCTTATCTGTCCCTACATCCCTAACCAGGAACTTCGTAGCTCATACCAATACCTTTTCCAAATTTCCAAACCTAACAATTTATAGAAAAAAGCCTTTACAGTCATGCAGTCACCACATCTTGGAACAAGCTCCCAGTCTATATCAGAACTGGCCAAAACTCATCCAATTTCAAACTAGCCCTAAAGGACTACCTACTCAACTCCTGGACCTGCCCCTGTAAAGACCCTCCTTGAATCATTTCCACCCTAGCCTTTTTCTTCTCCCACCTAGCCTTTCTCACCTTTTCCAGCAACTTAGTCTCTCCTGGTTGCATGCTTCTACTTCCTGTTCAATAACATTGCGTCCCCTTTCTTAATGCACTGTATCAAACATCTCTCACCTATGTCTCTTCATCCCCTTATCTTGTCCTTCCCCAATATTTCTCCCTTTCTTGTACTCCCCACTATAAGTAAACATCGCCTACTTTCTAACCCTCCTCTTTCCTTTCCTCCTGTTTCTGACCTTACAACTACATCAGTTACATGTTATTTTAACATTACTAAATGTACCTTTATAATGAATGTTAAAATGCATATATGATTTCTCATTTCATGTTTACTGCATTTATCTGTACTCCTCCTTTGCTACTAATTGTTTTCTATGTTATCTGGAACTTTTCTCCTCGTGTTTCTGCTGAAAAAGGGCATCTGCCCAGCCAGACTAACCTGGTTAACAAATGGCAAATAAATAAATAAAAATTATGTGCTGAACAAGCACCATGCATCTGTCTTTATGTGCTCAACAAGGACCATGCACCTGTCTTTATGTGCTCAACAAGGACCATGCACCTGTCTTTATGTGCTCAACAAGCACCATGCATCTGTCTTTATGTACTCAACAAGGACCATGCACCTGTCTTTATGTACTCAACAAGGACCATGCACCTCTCTTTATCTGCTCAACAAGGACCATACACCTGTCTTTATGTGCTCAACAAGGACTATGCACCTGTCTGTATGTGCTCAGCAAGGACCATGCACCTGTCTTTATCTGCTCAACAAGGACCATGCACCTGTCTTTATGTGCTCAACAAGGACTATGCACCTGTCTTTATGTGCTCAACAAGGACCATGCACCTGTCTTTATGTGCTCAACAAGCACCATGCACCTGTCTTTATGTGCTCAACAAGGACCATGCACCTGTCTTTATGTGCTCAACAAGCACCATGCACCTCTCTTTATCTGCTCAATAAGCACCATGTGTGTATCGTTAATCGACACAGACCTGTCTAAAACACACTCCTGTGCTACTCCACTAATCATGTCCTTTATTCTTGTCACCGCACATCTCAACAAAACTCGCTATGTCTTATCTCTTAGTATTCAAACGTATGTTCCAGTTCATCAGTCCCACATCTGTAGTCAACTCATGCTGTGTTTTTGAGTCAATGGCCTTAGTCGAGACCAAGTAGACCACACATATCAAGACTCTACTATTTTTTATTTATTTATTTATTTTATATTTGTGAAGCAGGCTAGTCCAACTGCACATATGTCCATTTTCAGCAGATGCCCTGTGAGAAAAGCTCCAACCAAAGACATGATAGCTAATTACATTTCATTACAGTTATACATGAAATTGCATAATAGGTACATAATAGGTCATTGCTTTTCTTTACATTTATACATGAAAGATACATATAGAGAATTCATTTGAATAATACAACAGGTAAATCATATACAGTGACATAAGTCTGACATGTTAATGCACACTCTGTTCATGGGCTAACAGTGACATACATACTTAGGACAGTAAAGAGTTTCATTTGACCTAGAGCTAAAGGGAGGAGTTAGTCAGGGTAAGTACAGGGGCATAACCAATGTGTATTGAGGTATATACTAATACATTTTGTCTAAAATTTATAATAAAACTGAATCATATTTGCCCAAGATATGTTTCGGGCCAGAAATCCATCACTGAATAATAAAAGCTTGATGGTCCAGAGTGTAAATCAAAAAAAGTCTTATAGATAAAATCTGTCATTGAAAACACATTATGGCTAAAATCATAAGATTACTTTACAATTAGTCTATTAGAGCCGAAGCCACCTGATTACTTCCCAACAGAAGTGAAGACAATATTTGTCATTCTAAATCCTTCTGATATTAATGCAGTTCACAGAATTCTTCTTATGTTAATAAACGCATATATTCCTATGCCCCACATATTTGAAAATATTAAAAATGATTGTATCATATAAAACTAATTATGCAAAGAAAGTATAAAACTATTGCCCTAGTACTATCCTCAGTCGTTATCATTATTGAGAAATTTGTAATCAAAATATGTCTGAGAAAAAAGCAAATTATTTTGTACACCATGTAGATTTAGAGCAGCACACGGCATATATACTGCAGTAATATAACTATTTGATAAAATGGCCATTTGCTAAAATAAGAGACAGTGCATACCAACAGTCATCTTAGAGTTCTCAAAACCTTCTCACTTTGTCAAGAGCAAGATAAAGGCTAATAAATTATGGGCCATTACGTGCAATCTAAGTTCATTGATCTGTTTATACAGCTATTTACCCAGAAGAAAACAAGTCATTTCTTGACAGATTACACTGTGTAGTTGTATAAACTATGGCCCCTGGATCTTTTAGGTTTGTAGATTTCCAAGAGAAGTTGGTCAGAGCTTCAGAGAGAGTGGTGAGGGATATAAAAAGTTATAATGGATGAGATGGCTGGGCAGGATGTAGGTTTATTAAGTATGGAATGAGTGAAGAAAAGTTATGAGAGCAGAAAATGATGTGGCAGCTCGAGCCAGTTTAATGTTTTTAGAGATAGACAACGGTGAGAGCTATAGAGCTGATTAGCAGCAAATCAGTTAATTTTATTGTAGCAGAGTTCAAGTTTGGTTTTCAGTGTGGATTGTAAGTTGGCAAATGTGGGAGAAGCATAGAAAAGAGTGAGAAGTAGGTAAGCATTAGCAAGAGAGAGTTTAGAGTCCTGGGTTAGGAATTTCTTTGATCTGTAAAGCATGCTGAGTTTTGGTGATATTTTTAATACAGTTTTGCATTTGAAGGTCATATTTTTAGCTGATCATCAATGGCAATACCAAGGAGTTTAGTATGTGGCACTACTTCTATTTTGCTGTTATCAAAAGATGTGATAGGAAAGGTAGATTTGAGGCGAGACTGAGTTTTTGGGAGAAATAGTAGTCGTTTTGTTTTCTTGGGATTCAGCTGAAGTTGGTTGTCATTAAGCCAGCATTCAATAGAGTTGAAGGATTTTTGGGTGAGTGATTGAAGGTGTGGCAGGTTGTCAGAAAAGCTGATGATGGTGGGGTCATCAGTGTATTGTGTAAGATAGGACTGTGAACAGGATGAGTGTAGATTGTTAATAAAGATGCTAAAGAGAGTGGGTCCAAGAATGAAACCTTATGGTACTCCAGTGTTAACTGTGAGGAAATGGGAAAGGGAAGAAAGCTGCTTGACTGATTGCTGCCATTTAGAGCGATAGCTGGAAAACCCGTTGAGAATGAAGTTCAAGAAATGAAGGGCAGACAATTTAGAAAGAAGTTTAGAGTGAGAAACTGCATCAAAGGTTTGGGAGAGGTCAAGAAAAAAGGACAATACCAGATTAATTTTTCCTTTGCTTTGTAAAGGAAAGTAAGGCTGTAGTTGTGCTGTGTTTAGCTGAAAACCATGTTGTCTGGGGTGAGTAGATTTTCATGTAGAAGATATTCGAGAACTTGTTATTGTAAGCATTTTTTAAGTATTTTTGACAAAGGCAACAGAATAGCTATAGGCCTATAGTTTGTGAATTCAGTCGAATTCCCTCCTCTGTGTAGTAAAATGATATAGATTTCTATGCCGAAATAGGGATTATTGATTCCTGAATACATCTGTTAATTAGTATAGAGATTGGTCAGGCTATAGAGTTGACAGCTAGTTTAAGAAATTATGCTGGCAGGTTGTCAGTTGACAGAGAGCAGGGCTTACATTTTAACAGTAAAGATTTAATGTGTGCGGTAGAGATGGGTTTGAAAGAAAAATTATATTTATAATGGGGAGGTGAGAGTGGCAGAGTAAGATATGAATTTTGGCAGTTTTGAGTTAGGGTGCTTATTAAGTCTATGAATTAGGTGTTAAATTTTGTGGCGGTTTCAAGAGGAGAATGATGAGGGCATGGATTTGGCATACTGGGAGAACCAGGGTTAAGAATCTTGTTAATGGAGTTCCAAAACTTGGGGGGATTTTTTACTGGTAAATTTGTTGTTTTAGATAATAACTTCTTTTGTCATAGTTTACTTGTTTTTTGTTAGGTTACAAGTTAGAAGCTGAGTGGGATATTGTGATTTTATCCTAGTACCCCATGCAACATCCCTTTGCCAAGGTGCATGGTGAGATTTCACATGTTTCTTTAGAGGGGAGCTAGGCTATTTAGACTATCCAGAAATATGCAGTTGAATCTCTGAACTGCATCATCTAGAGGTGGACTAATGAGGAAAGGCCAATTTATAGATTAGAGTATGTTGTTAAATTCTGTGGGGCAGACGTTGGTGAGGCTGCAACATTCTTTATATTTGTGTTGCCTGATCTTATGTATAGAAAGCCATTGAACAAAGACAGGGAGGTGGTCACTGATAGAATCAGGATGTGCTTTTGAGTTTTGGTATAGACTAGGATTTGACACTAGGATCCAAGCTAGGATGGTGCCAGTATAAGTTCATAGGTTGGTACTAGGCTATCGGCTCTAGGCCTATACAAGCCTAGCCATAACAATTCCCTGGCTATTTCTTCCCACACTGTTTACTTCCCTGGACCCCTGTCTAGCAGGGTGACTGACATGATCCCCGGGGTGAATTTCCTTTCTCCCATCCAATCGTCAAGGTTTCTTTTAAAGAGGGCCAAAGAGGTGCTCTGCTTGACATGTATGGGCAGTCTATTCCAGAGTCTGGAAAGTCTCTGGGTCAGGAACCTATCCCTCCAACATGTTTTGTGTATTGTGATGACAAGGTTTAGATCCCTGGAGCGTGTGGCTCAGAGGGATTGGAATTTCTTTAAGTGTAGCATGTCCAACAGCTCTGGGTTTGACATGGCCTTGTATGTTAAGCAGAGATCACCTCTGAGTAGAAGATATGTGACAGAGTATAGCTGGAGTTTTTTAAGGCGGTCAGCATAGGGCATCTGCTTTAGGCCTGTGACTCTTTTAGAGAATTAATTCTGTGGCCTTTCCAGTTGTTGCAGGTGCCTTGAGTGGTACATACCAAATGGGGCGTTGTCTTCTATAATGGGTCTAATGAGGGATGAGCACAGTGGGACAATGACCACCTTTTTTCTGGATGAAAAGCCCTTAGTGATGAGGTGTGCCACATAGAGGGATTTCCTGACTGTTGTGGCAATGTGGTTAACAAAGGTGAGACCACTGTCCACCTGGGTCCCTAAGTCTCTTATCACACTTTCAGTGTTTAGTGTACTGCCACCTATGTGGTAATTCACAGGTACATGTTTTTTTCCCAAAGGGGATAACTATACATTTCTTAACACTGAGCGTGAGCCCATGACTCGGTCATCAAGCATCTGTTTCTGTAAGGCCCTTTTATAGAGTATCCACATCATTTGGAGATTCAATAATGGCTCCCAGTTTGCAGTCATCTGCGAACTTTGTTAGCCAGAATCCCTTAGTATTGGCCTGTACTTCAGAGAAATAGATGCCAAACAAGAGTGGTCCCAGGGCTGAACCCTGAGGTACTCCACTTGTAACTTGTATGGAGCTGGATTTGGAGTCAGTTACTTTTACAGTGTGGGTTCTGTCAGTAAGCCAGATGGCAACACATCGAGTGATGATTAATGCCCAGCTTAGTAAGTTTATCTATGATTCCAGAGTGGGGGATGGTGTCAAAGGCCTTGGCGAGGTCCAGATAGGTGGTGTGGATCACCTTACCCTCATCCATGGCTCTGGAGACTGATTCAAAGAGGTCAATCACGTTCAGGAGACAAGATCGGCCCTTCACAAACCCAAACTGGGTGGGGTCCAGTGTTTGAAGGTTGCCAATGTCTGTGTTTATAAGTTCCATGATAATAAATTCCATGGCCTTGCAGATCAGGCTCATCAGACTGATAGGGGTGGTAGTTCCTGGGATCCAAGGTGGATCCACCCTTGTGAAGTGGGATAACTGTAGCTGTGCGCCACTCAGTGGGCACGAAGCCTGAGGTGAGACTATGATTAAACATGACACTTAGGGGAGGTACCAGTTCATTTTGTAGTTCATGTAGTACACAGCCCAGGATGTCATCTGGTCCCATGGATGCTGTATTCTTAGCTTTGGAGAGTGTGTTTTTTACCTGTGTGGCCATTATTACCAGAATTTGGCAATCTTCCAGTGTTGAGATGGGCCATTTAGGGGGTGAGAGGGCGGTGAAGATGGCACTGAATCGATCTGCCAGGATATTGGCAATATCCTTGGGATCAGTATATTTAATGCCATTCTGTTGTAGCTCAGAGCAGATCTGAGCATTGCCATTTAGATTCTTGACATAGTTATAGAATGCCTTGGAATCTTTGCCAATTTTATTTTTGTAACTAGCTTTGGAGAATTTTATGAGGGATCTCAGCTTCCTCCTGAGGCTGGTAAGGGGGCTTTTTGCATCCGGGGATTTTCCTCTTTTCTGCAACAGTTTCTTCCTTTTGTTGTAAAGTTTGTTTATGGCAGGGAACCACCAGATTGGCTTCATTTTTTTGGAGGAGAGCATCTTGGTTCTCTTTGGAATAGCACAATATATGCATTAGCGGATGTGCTTATACAGTGCTTAGGGTAGGACTCAGCAGTTGAACTTTAAGTTCCCCTTCTGCATGGGTGTCATGAAGTTTGTCACTTCTGACTTGAGTAGCATGAAGTTGGCTTTGGAGAAGTTTTTTATGGAGGTTTCCTTACTGGGAGGTGGGGATGGGATGCGGATGTTAAGGATGATTAGCTTATGGTCTGATCTGACCAATGAGAGGGTGACCATAGGTGTGGAGCATCGATTTCCCATGTTGGTAATGACCAGGCCAAGGATATTGGAGCCCCTGGTGGGACAATGGATTAGTTGATCCAGGGTGTTGGAATTTATGAATTCCAATTACCGTTGGGCAAAGGTGTTGGTACATGAGTAGTTTTCCCAGTTAATGGCAGGGTAGTTGAAGTCACCCAGTATTAGGGTGTTTGGTTGTATCTTAATATTTTCCAGTATGTTTAGAAAGGTGTAGTGAGAATCTTGGGGCATGGTGGGGGATCTGTAGCAAGCTACAATTTGGATTTCCGTCTTACCTAGTGTTAGTTGCACCTGGAGAATTTTCAGATACAATGTGTTGGGCAACTACCCTGATGGGGTGGATATCCTTGTTGAATATGGACACTCCTCCACCTTTAGTTTTTCGATCCTGGTTTTGTGTCCAAAAAGTGCAGTAAGAGTTGTAGCCTGGTATTGCAGGAGTGCTCTCTGTAGCCTTGAACCAGGTCTCAGTTACTGCACAGATATCGATGTTCTCCATTTTTAGGAGTGCCTCGAGAGAGTGCATTTTGAGGTTTAGACTTCTAGCATTGAGTAGCATTACCTTCAGATTTTGCATGCTTGTACCGGTTACAGTGGTTGTTTTGTCCTTTTAACTTTGCCTAAAACAGGCACTATAGGGGTGGCAAGAGCCTTAGCCAGTAACCTGAATCCTAGGGGTGACAGGTGCAGACCATCTCTGGCAAAGCATTGTGGTTTGTCGATCATGTCATTCCCAGGCAGACAGATACTGGATCCCCTTTGAATGACACCAGAAGCTTTATTAGTATTAGTGGTTTTATTGTAATGGATAAATGTGGTAATAAGCTGGGTGAAGCCATGAAAATTAATGCTTGAGGAGGGAAGTCAGCAGTTAAGGTTTGCCAGTTCAATATTGACATCACCAAGAATTATAGTTTCATTGGAGATAGAATTGGAGGTCCAGGAGAGAACATTTTCAAGTATGGGAGTATTATTCCCAGAAGAGATATAGATGCCTAGAACACATAACTTCTTATGACTCTTTATTAAGTTCAGCCAGTTGAAGGTTGAGGGGGCTATAGCCAGTTGAAAGACGGTAAGATGATTAGAATATAATATAGCTAGACCACCATCTTTTTGGTGTAACTTGTCAGACTGGATAATAGTAAAGCCAGGAGGGAGAATTTCAGTATCATTGATATGAGATTTGGGACAGGTTTCTGTGAGAATTACTATGTTTGGAGGGTAATGAGAAATCCACGAGTGAAATTCATAGATTTTATTAAGTAGACTATGTATATTAAGAGAGACAATAGCTTTTGGTAGATAGTTCAGCATTAGGAAGACAAGTGGGAATGGGGTTGGTATTTTGGTTATGACAGGTGTTAGGGTGAGGATTAAGGTGGATATCTCCACTTAAGAAGATTTTCTTAAAATGTGTATACAGAGCTGGAGGTTTATATTTGTTTATTAGTTGTTTGAACTTGCTTTGTGGGGGTGGCAGTGGGTGTGGACTGGTCTGTATTTAAAATTGTGACAGTCTGGAAGTTTAAAAAGATTAGGAGGTGTTATATCAGCGTAGGGTTTGTCAGTGCAGATGAGAGTTTGGATACGTGCGGGTCGTAGGTTGATTGGTGAGATATTAGTCTTATAACAGGTAAGCAGAGAAAAAAAGGAGGAGAAAGGGAGAAGAAATATAGAGAGTAAACATGTTTTAAGGAGTAGTAGAGAAAAAAGTGATGCAAGATAGGAGAAAAAAGGGATGCAAGATAGTAGAACAGAGTGGCAGAAGTAGAGGAAGCCAGCCACAACTTAAAAGTAAAGAACCAGTTCAGCCTCCAGTCAACAGCACAAATCGTATTCTGAAGAAGTCAGTTGATAGTTACTGACGAAAGCAATAAATAAAGGACTTGTGCTGTGGGTTGGAGGCTGAACTGGTTCTTTACTTTTAAGAAGTAGAGGAAGCTTGAATGAAGTGAGAAGTCTAAGGGGAAAGTCTGGTAGATGGTTGAAAAACAAGAGGTGAGAAGGTAATATGGAATTTAATTGCTGAATGTGGGGGGGGGGGGGTAGATGGAGTGTATGTACCATAGGTCAGGAGAATATGTAATAGGAGAGGGCTAACTAGGGGTGAGGGAAAGGAGTATTGTTAATAAGGTTGGAGTGTTTCAATTGGACCATCAAATTTTAAAATCACTGCACAGAATGAAAGCAACAGGCTGAAAGGGGAAGAGTTTATAGGGGAAAGGGATGGAGATTAGGGAGTATAAATGTGGAGTATGTGGGGATGGGAATTGGAGGTAGGGTACAGGAGCAAAGTGAAGCCTGAGCACAGCGAGGTCTAAATGGAGTGTGGCTGCACTGCCATGGCTGCAAATCACTTAAGGGAAAAGATAATCAATAAAGGTAAGGAAATATGGGAGGACTTTGATACAAATTGAGAGGGGGTGGAAAAAGGAGAGACTGTTCAACAGAAAACTGTGATGCAGCCAGAATGATAGCAGTAATGGTAAAGGTAGAAACTGGAGGAAAATGAGATGGAAAAGATCAGAAATGGTAAAGGAGGAAGAGGGAAAGGAGTAAAAGGCATGTGTCAGGTCTACTGAAGGTTCTGCTGGGCACTTACAAACAGGAGTTTTGTCTCAGGGAGAAAGCGTTAACTCAGTATCACACAACAACCAGTGGCTACAGCAGGTTTCCTATTTCTTGTTGGGACTGTGGGACTGCAGATATGATTTATCCCTTAGCAGCATGTATGCTGAGGAGAGTTTAACATAGGATAAAAGCAGTATGGAATGCAATAACCGAGGTAGGCTGAGAAAAATTAGTCTGGAGTACTTTATCAATGTTCATTAAAGGGGTTCTAGAGTTCAGGTAGCTGGAACGGTTCAGTTATTCAGGCAGCTTTAATGCAACTGAGTCAGCCAATCATGGAATATTGGGATTAAATAATAGATGAATTTTAGTTAGTGTGCACAGTACCAAGGATGGTTGCTGACCAAGCACATGGAGAAGAGTGATAGAGGAAAATCTAGGCTATGTTTAAATGGTTGTCAGGAAATCATATTATTCAGCACAGTTAATTGCAAAAAGGAATATCTTCAAGGTCTAAAGAGGTACTCACTCCCCTATCCTCAACATTCATCAAAGTAATTATTGAAGGCAGTACCCTCTTTGAGATGTATTTCATAGGTTCATAGGTTCATAGGTTGGTACTAGGCTATCAGCCCTAGGGCCTATACAAGCCTAGCCATAACAATTCCCTGGCTATTTCTTCCCACTCTATTTACTTCCCTGGACCCCTGTCTAGCAGGGCGACTGACGTGATCCCTGGGGTCAATTTCCTTTCTCCCATCCAACTGGCAAGGTTCCTTTTGAAGAGGGCCAAAGAGGCACTCTGCTTGACATGTATGGGCAATCTATTCCAGAGACTGGGGAGTCTCTGGGTTAGGAACCTATCCCTCCAGCATGTTTTGTTTATTGTGAAGACAAGGTTTAGATTCCTGGAGCTTGTGGCTCTGAGGGATTGGGATTTCACTGAACATATCAACCAAGCAGAAAGACCCAAAATGTTTTTAACCAGAAAGATTACAGGTCTAAAATTCCTGAACTGTGAAGAGAATATCTATCTCATTTCGGTGTCTTACTGGTTTTTGAGGGGAGAACTCTGTCTCATTTATCACACCTTAAGACACCCAGCTGTCTTGTTCCTCTCGTGCCTCTGCAAGTCCAATGGCTCCACCAGTTCTAAAACCAAAGACCTAAATCTTCAGCAATAGGTAAAATAGATAAAAGATGGCACTGGTACACATTTATAACTTACTGACATAAATCTCTGTAATTAACTTTCCCCTACTTGTTAAGCAGGGTGATTCACTATCCTCCTATAAACATAACCAAGATAACTGGATGAGTATTCTCAAATGTCTCTTGAATTAACTAGCATGGTCTTCCTGTAAAAAGGGGGTGCTGCCTGAGGGAATGCACTGGCATGTCAAAAATGGTCTTAATACAAGGTTTATGAAAGGTTTATGAAATCTATGAAATCTTTCAAAAACTGTTTCTTTTTTCTAACCCAGAGCACAGAATTCTGTTTGCAGGACACTGAGAATCAGCTTTCCACTTTTGTTCCCAGACTTCATAAATATGTTTCAATGTATCTCAGGAAACAACAACAGCAGGATCACTAAAGTGGTAACAAAGTGAAATAAATAATGTTTCCAATTGGTTGCTCAGAACTTTAGCTCAAAGCATGATTAATGAAATGTTATATAAACAGGCAATGATCTATGTTGTTCACTGTATACATTAGGCCAAAGTCCAAAGATATACAAATGTAATTTTGTCCTTCTGCCATATTAAACAAATTAGAAGTTAATCTCAGTGTATCTCTACGTTAGTTGAGTTGCTCACTCTGTGATACATCTTTTTAAGGTCATTGTGCATTTGTCACCTTAATTAGAAAATTGACTAACAGAATAATGTCTAAGATCCCACTGTAGCTGTAAGATTAATGAATTAAGTGATTAAAGAAGAGATATATCTGTTTAATAATGAGCGTAGAAATCATCTCACTAGATAAAGATATTTTCTAAAAGCTGTTCTCTGCTAAAACAAGATAAATGCATTCTGTTTTGAGTTCTGTAATACCTATCAGCTGTAGTGTACCTTTCCCTTTGTAGTGTATAAACAGACAGATTTATTCTCACCGAACTCAACCCAACTAACCAATGAGAGCAGAGGAAATATTATTACTCTACACATTTATATTTATTTATAGGTATATTTATTCATATTTGAGCTCTGTTTATCTTTTAACTACTTGTATTTTAACAGGTAATTGTATTAGTTTCCCAACCCTTTTACACCTATGAGCAGGGTTGATCTGGAGTCCATACAGTACGAAGTACAGTAGATCCTTCCTTGTACAAACACAATACCGCAATTAATCAAAGAGAAGAAAAAAATGAGTGCATTAAGCCAGGACGTATACACTGCTTTATCAATCAACAACATTAGGAGAAAGAGATTCTACTGAATGTCCAGGAGAATGATATTAAGGAAGGGCATGCTTTAATTAGGAATCAAACCCGCAACCTTCAGCTCATCATTCTAGCCACTTTACCACTCAGAGAGTGAAGCAGTTGGCAAACAGTCATGGTTTAAACGGATTGTCTCTCCCTTGTACATATATGACACAAAGCATTCCATAAGAAGAGAGCAGGCACAGGTACATAACTATTATTATTATTATTATTATTATTATTATTATTATTATTATTATATTTTACTCTACTTATCTTTGTTAATATGAATATGCATTTTTCAGCAAGCAAGTGAGTTGTTTCCAGACAGCTTTCATCCATCACACTTCATTTTGGTGCATATACAAAACTAAGTTCAGAATTGCCTGCTTCCTACAAATAGAATACATCAAATAATCAGACAAAAAAAAAACAAGGGAAAGGAAAGAGCAAAAGTAGTCTACATCAGTACAAAAAATGGCACCCTTAGTGGCTTCTTTTTCTACTGACACGAGTTATGTACTGTACATAAATAAGCCCATGTAATAAGATTTACACAGTGCATTGCTTATATACACTGTCTGACTTACTATGCATACCATTAGCATTTTTCTGTACTGAACATTTTAATAGGTGCAAAATGGATAATTATTTTATCAAATAAGAAAAGAATAATGTTGTCTCTCTTACGCTAATCTGAAGACAAGGTCATGATTTCTAAACCAAAGGATGCCTGCCCTGTCCCTCTTTATGCAGGACAGTCCTATGTATGCATGTGTCCTATGTTAGGACAAACATACTTCCTATGTTTCCTTTCACAGTTATATTAAACAATTAATTTCTAATTTAAAGAAATAGATATTATGGGAAACACCATAAACTATTCAATAATAAACTTTTGTTTGGCAAAAAAGTGAAATCCAGTCCTTTACAGTAGTTGAGGTTATGATTTGTCCTGCACAATCTCTTATTTCCATAAAAAGTCCTACTTTAGATATATGAAAAGATAAGTATCCTATACACTGATGTGATGAAGTGTGGTATTCCCTGCTATGCCAAGAGAAGTAGGGCAGTGGATGTGTCACATCTGCCAGCACACCTAGCTGGAATTTAACAAATAATTATATGTTATTTGAATAGCAAAGTGATTTGTATAGATGCTTATGTTGAAAATTTCCTTACACAGCTCCCACTAGATGATACAGTTAATGCCTTCAACTCAACTTTCCTTAACATTTTGAATTCTCTAGCTCCACCCACAAAAGTTCAGATAAAAGTTTACATCTCATCTTGGTTATCCAAAACCACCTATACTTTTATGAAAACAAGAGACTGAGCTTGGAAAATATGGGTACAATCTTCCAACTGACCTACAAAAAGTAGAAAGAATTTAGAAATCAAACAAAAAAACTCAACCCCAAAGACAAAAAAGATTTCTACTATAATCATCCTAAAACATTAAAATCTGATCCCAAAAAATTCTGGAATGCTATTAACCAGATACTACATCCTGGCAGCCTGACCTCACCAAATCCATGTCCTGACAGGTCACCTGGAGAAACTGCCAATACCTTCAACACCTACTTTATCAAATCCAGTTCCAAACTATTCAACCCCAACCCCTCTAACTACAACACGTTTAACCTCCCTGTACCCCCCTCAACCACTAACTCAGTTAACTCCTTTCTAAGGCCTGTCTCCAGTAACTATGGGTTCACTTCAAAATCCTGAATGCTCAAAATTCTGAATCTCAAAATCCTGAACTCAAAATCCTGAATGCTCAAAATACTGAAAACTCATAATACTGAATCTCATAATACTGAAAAATATACAGGACACCAACACTGACTGTATTGCAGCAGAAATATATACAGAAACATATTACTCATCTACAATTATAAGCTGCACCCCCCACACCCCCTGCTACTTAAATATATCAACTCTGAGATTGCACTTCACAGAAGAAAATGGCAAACATACCATTACATGCTTCATGACTGCCTGTTGTAACCTTATTCATTTTCCCTTTTAATGTACTATACTACAACATAACTCATCTTAGTGTAGTGAAGCGCGATCTCAGAGTTGATCTATTTAAGTAGCAGGGTGTTTGGGGGGTGCAGCCCCCCACATGTGGGGTGCAGGAGGGCTTGCCTCCTTGCTTATAATTGGTTTAGACTGATATGGTTTATCTTTTCTTTGTTTCTGTATGTATTTCTGCTGCAATACAGTCAGTGTTGGTGTCCTGTATGTTTTTCAATATTATGAGATTCAGTAATGAGTTTTCAGGATTTTGAGATTCAGAATTTTGAGCTTTCAGGATTTTAAAGTGAACCCCTAACTATATCAAAACTTCACTCTCTAAGCTCATACCCTGGCCTCTATCTGCAGATAATATCACATCATGTTTTCTCCAGATTGCTGCACACTCCCTTGCTATGCCTGTAGCTATACTAATTAATCATTCAGTCGCTGAGTCTACAGTTTCATTTATCTGGAAACAGTTTTACACTCTTCCCATTCACAAAGGAGGTAACTCCACAGAAATCTCTAACTTCAGACATATCGCTATCCTCTCCCCTCTCTCTAAAGTCCATGAGAAATGTATACACAAGCAAGTTATGCAATATCTCATACATGAAAAACTACTCACTCCTATACAGCATGGCTTCCGTCCCAAGATTAGTACAACCACAGCTCTACTGTCCTTTCCCAACACTATAACTCTAGCCAAAGATGATCATAAACTTATATCTTCCCTATTCCTTGACCTTTCTAAAGTGTTTGACAGTGTCTCCCATTCTCTGCTGCTTAACAGATTTACAGACTTCTCGCTTGAAAGGCAGTAATCAGTGAGATGGGACTCTGCACTATCTACCCCCCTTTCAGTAAGAACCAGTGTTCCCAAAGGATCCATTCTTGGGCCTCTGCTTTTTAATATTTTCACTAACACTTTATACCTTCTGTCCTCGGTCTATCATTGTACAATACACTGATGGCTCCACAGTCACCACTATTGCTAACTCAACCTCTGAACTTTTATGTACTACCCAATCATCCTTTAATTCCGTAGAGACACGTCTGACTAATAACCAGCTCATCCTCAACCCTAAAAAACAAAATTTCTACTTTTCCTACTTAAATCTGCAATCCAAATGAAATCTTCCTTCCCCATAACATCACTAAACAATAGTCATATAGAAGTCGAAAGTAGCACAAAAGTACTTGGCATTACTACTGATGACCAACTAAAATTTGATATACACATTAACAATTGTATAAAAAAAAACACCAAAAGCTAGGTCTCTTGTATAGGAATAACAAATACATCACTGCAGAAGCTAGAATCTCTCTTACTCATGCCTACCTTCCACCCTGCCTAACATATTGTTCCCAAATACTTACAAATTTGAACTCCACTCTACTTACCAAATTAGAATCAATGTATCATAAGATAGCTAGATTTGCAACTCAACAAACATACAAATCCCACCAGTGTCTCTCCTTAAAATATTTGAACTGGCTCAAACTACCTCATATGCTACTACAATCTCGGTTCATAGGTTCATATGTTCATAGGTAGGTACTAGGCTATTGGCCCTAGGGCCTATACAAGCCTAGCCAAAAAGGTACCCTGGCTTTCGCCACCCAAGAAAATTATTTTCCTGTGCCCCTGTCAAGCAGAACCACAGAAGTGATCCCCGGGGTGAATTTCCTATCACCCATCCAATCATCAAGATTTTTATTGAAGAGTGCCAATGAGGAGCTCTGTTTGACATAGATCGGTAGCCTATTCCAGAGTATGGGAAGTCTCTGGGACAGGAATCTATCCCTCCAGCATGTTCTGTTTATTGTGGTGACAAGGTTTAGGTCCCTAGAATGTGTAGCTCAGAGGGACTGGGATTTCTTTAAGTGTAGCATGTCTAACAGCTCTGGGTTTGACATAGCTTTGTATGCTAGACAGAGATCGCCTCTGAATAGGCGATATGCGATGGAGTAAAGCTGGAGTTTTTTGAGTTGGTCTGCGTAAGGCATCTGTTTGAGGCCAGTAATCCTCTTTGTGAGGCATTTTTGCTGCCTTTCCAGTTGTTGTAGATGTCTTGTGAGGTACATACCAAAAGGGGACATACCAAAAGGGGAGTTGTACTCTATAATGGGTCTAATGAGTGATGAGTAGAGGGGAACAATGACCTCTTTATTTCTGGATGAGAAACCTTTTGTGATGAGGTGTGCCACATAGAAGGATTTCCTGACCACTGTGGCAATGTGATTATCAAAGGAGAGACTACTGCCCACCTGTGTCCCAAGGTCTCTTATCACACTTTCGGTGTTAAGTATACACTACCGCCTATGTGGTAGTTCATGGGTACAGAGTTTTTACCAAAGGGGATGACAATGCAGTTTTTGGCATTGAGCTTGAGACCATGGCTTTGACACCAGGCATCTGTCTCAGTAAGGCACTTTTGTAGGATGTCCACATCATTAGGAGTTTCAATTATGGCTCCTAGTTTGCCGTCACCTGCAAATTTAGTTAGCCAAAGACCTTCTGTGTTAGCCTGTACTTCAGAGAAATAGATACCAAACAGGAGAGGACCCAGGACTGAACCCTGTGGTACTCCACTTGTCACTGGTCTGAAGTCTGATTTGGAGTCTGCTACTTTCACAGTGTGGGTTCTGTCAGTAAGCCAGTTGGCAACCCATCTTGTGACATAGGGATTTATACCTAGTTTAGTGAGTTTATCTATAATTCCAGAGTGGGGGATGGTGTTGAACGCCTTGGCAAGATCTAGATAAGCTGTGTGAACCACTTTACCCTCATCTATGGCTTTGCTGACTACTTCAAAGAAGTCTATCAGGTTTAGGAGACATGATCTGCCTTTTACAAACCCGAACTGTGTGAGGTCCAGAGTTTGGAGATTTCCAATGTCTTTGTTTATGAGTTCCATGATGATACGTTCCATGGCCTTGCAGACCAGGCTCGTCAGGCTAATGGGTCGGTAGTTGCCGGGGTCTGTTGTGGCCCCCCTTTGTGGAATGGGATAACCATCGCGGTGCACCATTCAATGGGCATAAAGCCTGAGGTGAGGCTATGATTGAACATGGTACTTAGGTGGGGTGCCAGTTCATTCTGCAGTTCATGTAGAAGGCAGCCTGGGATGTTGTCAGGTCCCATGGATGCTGTGTTCTTGGCTTTGGAGAGTGAGGTTTTTACCTGTGCAACTGTGATTATAGGAATTTTGCATTTTTTCGGTATAAAGATGGGCCCTTTAGGGGGTGAGAGTGGGGTAAAGTTAGCACTGAACCTATCTGACAGGATATTGGCAACATCAGTTGGTTCTGTATATTTAGTGTCATTGTGCTGTAATTCAGAGCAGATCTGAGTGCTGCCATTGAGATTCTTGACATAGCTATAGAATGCTTTGTGGTTGTCTTTAGAATCAGTGGCAATTTTGTTTTCATAACTAGCTTTGGAGAATTTTATGAGGGATCTCAGCTTCTTACTGAGGCTGACCAGGGAGTTCCTCCAATCATGGGATTTTACTCTTTTTCGCAACAGTTTCTTTCTTCTGTTGTAGTGTTTGTTTATGGCAGAAACCACCAGATTGGCTTCCTTTTTTTGGAGGATAGCATCTTGGTTCTGTTAGGGATAGCATGACCCATGCACTCGTGTAAGTGTTTATAAAGTGCATTTGTGTAGGATTCAGCAGTTGTACCTCTATTGTCCATCTGCATGGGTGTTGTGAAGTTTGCCACTTCTGTTTTAAGAAGCGTGAAGTTGGCTTTGGAGAAAATTTTTACAGTTGTTTTCCTAATCGGGGGTGGGAGCAGGATGTGGATGTCTAGGGTGATTAGCTTGGGTCGGATTGGACCAACAAGGAGTTGACCTCTGGTGTGGAACACCGGTCGCCCATGTTGGTGCTGACCAGGTCTAGGGTATTGCTAACCCTGGTGGGGGTGTGTATAAGTTGATCCAAGGCATTGGAATTGATGATTTCCAGAAAATGTTGAGCAAAAGAGTTGGTACACTTGTAGTTTTCCCAGTTAATGGTAGGGTAGTTGAAATCTCCCATTATTAGAATGCTGGGTTGTACCTTAATATTTTCCAGTGTATCAAGAAAAGAGGAGTAGGAATCCTGGAGCATGGTGGGGGGTTTGTAGCAAGCTACGATCTGGATTGCGGTTTTGCCCAGAGTTAGTTGAACTTGGATAATCTCTGATGCATTATGCTAAGCAACTAGCTTGGAGGTGTGGATATCCTTAATGAATATGGACACACCTCCACCTTTAGTGTTTCGGTCGGGGTTTGGTGGCCGAAAGGTGTGGTATGAATTATATCCTGGTAATGCAGGGGTGCTCTCTGGAGCTTTGAACCAGGCCTCTGTCACTGCACATATGTCAATGTTCTCAATTTTAAGGAGTGCCTCAAGTGAGTGCATTTTGAGGTTTAGACTTCTAGCACTGAGTAGCATTACCCTCAGATTTTGCTTGCTTGTATCTTTTATGGTGTTGAATTTGTCATTTGAACCTTGCCTAAAAAAGGCACTATAGGGGTGACAAGAGCCTCTGTCAGTATCCGGAATTCCAAGGGTGACAGGTGCAGGCCATCTCTGGCAAAGCAGCGTGGTCTGTCGATCATGTCATCCCAGGCAGTCAGATACTGAATTCCCTTAGAAGGACACCAGAAGTTTAGCCAATTGTTAGTCAATCATTTTGTCCTTGTACTGTGGTATCATTCTTGGTGATAGCAGGATGCTACTCAGGGCTAGGGTCATACCTGACTGGGCTACAAGATCGGAGAGCTCCTACATGTCTCTTTTCATGTAGTCCAGGAGGTATGTCTCAGGTCATTCACACCAACATGGACAATGACAGAGTCATATTGGTACTTGTGGAGTGACCTGAGTGTGTGCGTTATGTGGCAGATCCTGGCACCCGACAGGCAGCTGACAGTAACTTTCTCCTTGTTTAGCCTGGTGAGTGGAACATTAGTGTGCCTGACTATAGAGTCACCTATGACTAGAGTGTTGGGTACGTTATGTCTTATGGGCTGTAGTTGAGTGGCACACTGAGTATGTTGGCTATGTGTCATTTGGGTTGTGTTGGGGGTGGAGGTTGCTTGCATTTCTGCTATGGAGGTCTCGGCTGTTTGGGCAAATTTTTACTTAGAGCCTCCGCAAATGTAGGTGTTTATTTTGTGCTTCTGTGTGTGTGTTTTGGTGGTGTAGGTTTTGAGGGACTATGTGATGAGTGTGGTGCAGTGAAAGTGTTTACCTTCTCTTGACTGTCTAGTCCAGTCTTCAGTGAAGAGAGCTTTGCTTCCAGTTTGGCTATATAAGTGCATCTCTCACAGGTCGTAGTGTTGGGTGGTAGGAGGAGAGGGTTGTCTGTGTACATGAGGCAATTGCTGCATTGTCCCAAGATGCCCAGATTCATCAGGTAGACAGGAGAAAACACCGGTAGCTGACCTTTAGGCATGCCTGAATAGGTGCTTATTTATTAAGTACTAAAAACTGTTTTCCTCTAGACAAGTGAGGAAAGTTGAGTGCTGTAGTAATTTGTAACTTATTTAGTGCTTACAATGAGTTCTGAACAAGTGTTGAGCTCAAAGAAACAGATTTGCATGCTAAAACTAAAAACCTGGCTAGTTGCAAGGGAAAATTTTAAGAGCAGACTTTATGGCACCAGGAATAGTTTAACCCTAGTTAAGTGAGGGGACGGGGGGCTCAGGAGCTCACAAACAGTCCTGGACACAGCAAATCCATATCTTGACAATACCTGCCACAGGAAAGGGGGGAAGCAAGCTTAGAATTTTTTTTCAGTAAAAGTGGAAATGGAGAAAGCTGGAACAGAAGTTAATTCAATGTTAAGAATCTGAGTGGGTTGGGCTTTACAAATGTTCTCTGTTAGATTGAATGAACTAATGGCACTAGACTGGGAGGAGTGTCACAGATCAAATATACAGTATGGGTGGGTAACTGCAAAGCCACCACAACCCTAGAGAGGGTGGGTGGGAAAAATTACAGTTCCTAGCTGAAAGTTTTAAACAGATTAAGGAGCAAGCAGACTCTAGAGAATGCTTTTAACTGTAAACAGACAATTATAGTAATGCACACTATTACAGTGCATAGCTGTAGAACACAGGAACCTCAAAAAATCAAAATGCACAGAAAAGCTCGGACAGAGCACTCACAAACAGAAAATACAGCTCTCAGTATGAAAAAGCAGTTTACAGTTAAGTAATTCAGTAGACATACAATTAGAGTAATGAAACAGTATCTAGTAATGAAAAATACAATTAAAACAGTATAAAACAGTACATAAATGCAGTGAAACAATAAAAAAGCTTTATAACAGTGCAAAATGTAGTAGATCAACTGTATAGTACAATAATAAGCATTTCAGAAGTGCAGTTCAGTGAAATAAGTCCAAATCATACACTCCATTATATATCAGCCTGATTTCTGCCCAGGTCTGTCTCCCCTCATCTCCCACTAATCCCCTACCAGACATCTCCAAAGCGCAACCCAAGACCTATTAAATGTTCACAAACCAAAATCCAAGACAGGGTTCAACATATATAGCTACCACACCTCTATTGCATGGAACAAACTCCCACTAGAAATAAGAAACCAAATCCACCCCAAACAATTCAAGCTAGCTGCCAAAGACTACTTTAAAAAACACTGGATTTGCTATTGTATGCACCCTCCCCGATCACCACCTACCTACATCGTACTCTCTAACTTAATTTCACAATACTTAGCATGAACAACTTACATCCTATGTTTTTCTATGTAACTTCCTAAGCCTTTCTCATACTCAGCAAACTGTACCTTAGATTAGCAAACTTTCTATGTAACCTCCTTAACTATTTGCTATACACTTTTTAATGAACCTTAGATAAACTAACTCATTTAAACTATAAAATATTCAATTACTATTAATGAACCTTATATAAACTAACTTATTTAATCTATAAAATATTTAATTACTATACTTTAACCATTGATCATCCTTTTGTTTATGGTATTGTTATCAATTTTTGTCAACAACTGTTCACAATCTGTAACTTATTGTATATTTCTTTTGTTATATAAATGTTTTTTTTATACATTTTAGAGCTTGTCTTCCCCGGCCACGGCAGAAAAAGGGCTTGAGCTCAGCTGGACACTCCCGGTCAACAAATGTAAAGTAAATAAATAAAATAAAATAGATTTATTTATGTATCTATTTATTTATTTATTTATTTATTTTACATTTGTTGACCAGGCTAGTCTAACTGGATATATGTCCATTTTCAGTAGAGGCCTGAGGAGAAAAGCTTCAAGAAGAAGAAAACAGTTTATACAAAATGCAAATAGATAACTGTACATTCAAAAACAATTAGATAAGCATACACTCATGCACAGTTGTTATTTCAGCAGCAGTAAGCAAATAGGGTAACACTATGAAGATAGATAACTATACATCCAAAAACAATTAGATAACTATACATTCATATAAACTTGTTATTTCAGCAGCAGTAAGCAGATAGGGTAACACTATGATAATTTTTGTTTCAGTCATTTGGAGCAACAGTTAGCATAGACAAATATAAGCATTAGTCAGTTAACATATTGTGTCGAGGAAATTGACACAGCACAGTGATGGGTATGAAGAGAGCAAATTATTTATATTTTTAGAAGAGACAGCAGAAGAAAAGGTAAAAGAATTGATGTAAAAAAAGGCTAAAGGCAAGGGAAGATAGTATCAATCGGGCTGAGTGCATGGGCAAAGCCACTGGGATTTTAAGAAAATTCTTAATTTGTAACGTTGCTTGTGTTAAAAGCGTACCAACAGTGGGTCCTGACCATAACTTTGCAAGTAAAAAATTTAATTACTGGGCCTAGGCCATAATGATGTTATCTCACAGTTATGAATGAAGCCAGACATACAATATTTGTAAGAAGTATGGTCTGTTATTCTCTGTAGGAGGAGAAGTAAACATTTGTAATTGTTTTTTGACTTGGAGAAGTTGCACCATATTTAAGCAATGCTCTTGTGTGTGAATTATTGACATGCAGGCGGTAAATCTGGGCAGTTTCTGGCAATTGGCGGGGGTACATAGGAACCAGAAGCCAGATGACCAGACATATGTGATGTCATTCTGTGCAGAAATAATGTTTTAATATTAGGTGAGACAGAAGTCTCAGAGCAGTCTGTTTCTTGGAACCTGACATAGAAGGATCCCTCACCTACTACATCTTGACTTGCTCTATTAAGTAATTAAGAACAGTAATTTTCTAGATCAGTCAGCAAAATATAGTGAGAATAGTTAAGTATTGTTTTTTCTGTAACTGTGTGAATCTTTCCAGCTGTGTTATTTTTACTATATCCTGTGATGAAAATCTGGTGTTTTCTGTAAATAGATATTTTGTATTTTCATGTTCTTTTATTATTTATTATTAAATATACCTAAACTTTTCATTGTGGCTGGTGGTCCTTTAGGGAATATTTTAACCTTTTACAGTAATTGTATCTATTGGTGACACTGTGTCCACTCCTAAAGCCTGGCTGTTAGGTCAACATTACTATTTGTATTAATATTAATTTCACTTGGTATAATTACATGCTCTTACAAGAGCCTTAGAGAGCTGGCTTTGTAGTGTCTGTTGGCAGTGATAACTACCTTATAGTCTGGGCAGAAGGGGGCATGGTGGATAAATCTGTGCCAGCCTTTTCCAGGTGTGTGTGTGTGTGTGTGTGTGTGTGTGTGTGTGTGCGTGTGTGTGTGTGTGTGTGTGTGTGTGTGTGTGTGTGTGTGTCTGTGTAAGAAAATCAAATCTGACAGTTTGTGGGTGTCAGCTAGTTGAAGCAGGGACACAAAGCACTCATATCACAGAGAGAGTAGTGGAGGACTTGGCTTGACACTCATCTGAGGACTTAACTCTGCAGCTGTGCCAGTGGGGAGCCTTACTAGGTACCTTAGAAGAGACAGACAGAGAAACACAGACCCCAGGCTGACTATGTTCCCTGTCTGCTCGGAAAATTGTGCTTGATGCAGAGAGTTGCATCTGGAAATATTTGGCACATCCATTTTTGTTCCAAGTGAACATCCCTCTCCAGTGTCAGTGGTGAGGGTTGAGGCTCCTTGATTACTGGCCCAGAGTGAGGACATCACACTGCACATCAACATGGCTACTGAACTTCTTTATGTGAGAAATGCAGGACTTTTCCCAGTTATGTTGGACTGCTATTGTGGTCAATCAGAGCTTGTGTCTTTACTATAATGTGACTTCTTAAAAATCTGAGAGTAGTGATAGTGATCCAAAAAAAAAATGAAAATTTAAGTGTGGAAGATGGACAGCACCCCCAGGATGCCCTTATGATCAACGTTGCTCCTGGTTCAAGTTTGGATCTTGGACAGGGGTGAATGTAGTTTAAAGTTGTAATGAATATAGACCATTGGCTGCCAAAAAGTAATTATTAAGAAACAGAAATCAAAATCTAAACTAATTGTCACTGAAGGAATAAATATTGTACAGAAGAGACAAGAATTGGACTAAATCTCTGGAAAGTGAATGCACATATTACATAGAAATTAATGAAATTTGTTGAAGCAATACATGCAGAATAATGTTCAGAGGAGGTTCTTTGTAACATTTTTTCCAGTGGAATATTAAAAAATTTCTTAGGTAAACTTCACTGAAGGGAATTTCCAAGTGCTATGTAGATTGAGACTGGCATAATTCTTAAGTTGTTTACCTTCTTCTTTTACAAAAAAATAAAAAATAAAAGAAAGAAAAAACAAAGCATATGACATCTACCTTAGAACCCCCTGACTACAACATTCTGCTTTCTTTTTCAACTTGCAAAAGTTATGTAAAGTAACAAATACAAGTTAACAATTCTGTATGTCTTTATTATTTGCTAACTGAACTTGCAGTCCCTGTTAAACTACCTGTTATCAAGGATTGCATCTTCTTCTCAGTTAATTATTTGTAAAAGCAACTGCATCTGTTTAGGTTAAGAAAACATCTGTGAGAGCCCCTCCATACTGTCATAGTTTATCTATTGTTAACCAGTTTAATTTGGGAAAAGGATGAGTCTGCGTGTCCTCAACTAATAACTAAGCATTTTTAGTCCATAAGTAGTAATGTATATGATTTTAAATAGGTCTCTTTATCATTACTTTTGCTAAAGTTGCCTGCCTACACTTATTGTATCCTGCTACTGTGATTGTTTTTCTCTGTCCTTTTCAGTGTTTTCTTGTTCTTCACTGTAATTCTACTCCTTTCAACACTTTTCCGCTCACCCTCCTTGGAATATTAGATAGGTCCAGCCAATGTTTTTGTGTATCCTTACTGCTAATGACCTGAGATTATAGTATTCTTTTTATCCACACTCAATCTCCTCATAATTTCTGTGGCAGATATAGTAAAGTTAAGAATAGGGCGTTTTCAGCAGTAGTGAAAGCCAGATAAAAATACACATGGCTCCATACCTCTACTGAGCCCACCTCCATCTTGAAACTTAATGGACATATTCACCCTAACCCTGGACCCACACTTCAACTATCCACCAAGGCCAACTAATCACTTTCAAATGCTTCCAGTACAATTCTCCCACCAAGCAATGAATCTAACTTAATTCTTTTCAACATTAACCTTAGAAGCATCTGCAATAAAATTCATGATATCCATGCATGTTTATCTTTTTACTCCACAGACATTCTAACAGCTACTGAAACTTGGTTTAAACAAAAAATAACAGACAATAAAATCATTACCCCAGATTTTAACATACTTAGAATGTACAGAAAGCTTAAAAGATTGTGTGTCATTGCTATTATTTATAGAAAACAACTTACAAATAACTCTAGCCCATCTAAATATCCCAAAATTTAATAATGTTGAACTTCTGATTGCATACCTCAAAATCAACTAAAATAAATATATATGTTTATCAGCAGTATACATCCCACCAGGCAACTACATTACCACAGCCAAAATACCATGCACTGGTTATCTGAAAACATCTCTCAGGAAACCTTCATCTTATATAACCTAAATATAGACTGGCAATCCATAAACAGCAGCAACCCCTACAACTTTATTCACCTATTTGGCTTTACTCAGCTAGTAAGCTCCACCACTGGAATTAGCAAAACCACTAAGATGCAGTCCACACTAGACTAGATATTGGCAAATAAACCCCATAATATAAAATCCAATGGTTCCTTACAAGATACTGTAAGTGGCCAATTCCCGACCTGTGTAATCAGACAACAACATGGTTCACCCTAAAAAAATTATCTATAAACAAGTATACAATTTAACCAGATTTGACAATGACACATTTATTACAGCCCTGTCACACTACAGCTGGAATGTATTAAGAGTAATGTCCCTAGATGAAGCAGTTACTCAATTCAATTACACCTTACTAAAAGTACTAAATGGTTTAGCCCCAGTTAGGGCAAGAAGGGAAAGGGCTAACACAGCAGCATGACAAGAGACCAAACATCTCCTGCTGCAAGGAGATAAAGCATGGAAACAATGGTATAAGAATAAAACACATCATGTCTAACAAAATTTTAGAAATCTCAGAAATCGTACCAAGATCTGATAAGAAATCATACTACAGAAATCTGCAATCAGAGCACCAAAACAACCATTTGGTCATCTCTAAAGAAATACTCTTATAGGTTCATAGGTTCATAGGTAGGTACTAGGCTATCGTCCCAAAGGCCTACTTAAGCCTAGCCAACAAGGTTCCCTGGCTTATGCTACCCAAGAAAGTTATTTTCCTATGCCACTGTCGAGCAGACACAGAAGTGATCCCCGGGGTGTATTTCCTATTTCCCATCCACTCATCAAGATTTTTCTTGAAGAGTGCTAATGAAGAACTTTGCTTGACATAGATGGGTAGCCTGTTCCAGAGCATGGGAAGTCTCTGGGATAGGAATCTATCCCTCCAGCATGTCCTGTTTATTGTGGTGACAAGGTTTAGGTCCCTAGAGTGTGTAGGTCAGAGGGATTGGGATTTCTTTAGGTGTAGCATGTCCAACAGCTCTGAGTTTAACATAGCTTTATATGTTAGGCATAGATCACCTTGGAGCAGGTGATATGCTACGGAGTAAATCTGGAATTATTTGAGACGGTCAGTGTAGGGCATTTGTTTGAGGCCAGTAATCCTCTTTGTGAGGTACTTCTGTGGCCTTTAAAGCTGCTGCAGATGTCTTGTGAGGTACATTCCAAAGGGGGCATTGTACTCTATAATAGGTCGAATGAGTGTTGAGTAGAGGGGAACAATGACCTCTTTTTTCCTGGATGAGAACACTTTTATGATGAGGTGTGCCACGTAGAAGGACTTCCTGACTACTGTGGTGATGTGACTATCAAAGAAGAGACTACTGTCCACCTGGGTCCCAAGGTCTCTTATCACACATTCAGTGTTAAGTAGATTGTTGCCTATGTGGTAGTTCATGGGTACAGAAATTTTACCAAAGGGGATGACACTGCACTTTTTGGCATTGAGCTTGAGGCCATGGCTCTGCCACTAGGCATCTGTCTCAGCGAGGCCCTTCTGTAGGATGTCCACATCATTTGGGGACTTGACCATGTCTCCTAGTTTGCAATCATCTGTGAACTTCATTAGCCAGAGGCCTTCTGTGTTAGCCTGTACTTCAGAGAAGTAGATACCAAACAGGAGAGGTCCCAGGACTGAACCCTGTGGTACTCCACTTGTCACTGGCTTGAGGTCAGATTTGGAGTCTGCAACTTTTACAGTGTTGTCTCTGTCAGTGACCCAGTTGGCAACCCATCTTGTGACGTAGGTATTTATACCTAGTTTAGTGAGTTTAGCTATAATTCCAGAATGCGGGATGGTGTTGAAAGCCTTGGAGAGGTCAAGATAGGCTGTGTGATCCACCTTACCCTCATCTACGGCTTTGGTGACTGCCTCAGAGAATTCAATCAGATTCAGGAGGCATGATCTGCCTTTCACAAACCCGAACTGGGTGGGATCCAGAGTTTGGATAGTGTCACCTTTGACTAGTGTGTTGAATACATTGTTTTGCCTTATTGGCTGTGGTTGAATGGCACACTGAGTATTTTTGGTCATTTGGGTTGTGTTGGGGGATGGAGGTTACTTGTGTTTCTGCTTTGGAGGTCTCTGTTGCTTAGACAGATTATTATTGAGAGCCTCCGTGAATGTTTTTGTTTTACTATGTGTGGATTTTGGTGGTGTAGATTTAGTGAGACTATGTGATGAGTGGTGAGGTGCAAATTTTTACCTTCTCCTCTTGACTGTCAAGTTCAGTCTTGGTTGGAGAGAGCTTTACCTCCACTCCTCCAACTTCCTTCTCTGCTCAAAAACAACCCACTGTCTTTTAGTTTTCAGCCCATCCCAGCATCAACCATAGCAACATCAGAGCTCCAGATAACCTTCTCACTGAGTTCCTCATACAGAAGCACTATCCTTCCCTGTCTCCATTCTGATGAACTGGTCAATAACTGAAAACTACGTCCCATCCATCTGGAAATAATCCATTATCATTCTCCTTCAGAAAGGAGGTACATCAAAAGAGTTAACAAACTACAGACCTACTGCTATGCTATCACCCCTCTCCAAAATCCTTGAGAAATGTATTAATTCTCAGCTATATAACATATAACCAAACCCAATCTCCTCTCCAACACCTAGCATGTTTCAGGCCCAACCGCAGTACTACTACTGCACTCCTCAACTTCACCAACATAGTAAACCAATACAGAAATAAGGGCAACCTTGTTTATTCACTTTTTCTTCACCTCTTCAAAATATTTGGCACAATATCCAACCAAGAGCTCCCTCTGAACGTGCAGCAATAGGTCTCACCTCTCCCTCTCCTGGTTTCACATTTATTTTTGCAATTCTCAGCAGGTAACTTAATGACAACAAAACCTTTCAGCATTTCAATCAATCTCTGTTGGTGCTCCCCAAGAGTCAATATGTGCTCCCTTCTATTTAATATATTCATAAATAAATTTCATACAGCTACAACACTTGTGATTCAACCCTTATCTTCTCTGTCCCATCCATTACAAAATTACAGGAAATTAGTCAGAAATCTTTCACTGACATTGAGATATGGCCATAAAATTCTAAACTGCTGCTTAATGCCAAAAAAAAAAACACCTTGCCCAGATAAACACATTTTATATTACCTCAAGTAATAACACAAAACCAAAATATGAAGCTGCTATTCAGTCATAATAGATGACAACTTCAAATGTCATCATCCCATATTTCATTCCATCAAGAAAATTCACCAATAGTGGCCAAGATGGTGACAGGCTGACAGCTCAATTCCTCAGGTCTGCTATTTGAGTTATATTTCTGACAGGAATTATTAAGTTTTTGACTTGGTGGACTCTCCAGCTTTAAAGAAAAACTTCATCTCAAGGTTTCAGAAGATTATATTTGAAGTGTAGTTTTTAACTTTTTTTTTTAATTCCTGTCAAAACTCAAGCAGAAGGAGCCTTACTTGTTCTTCAAAATGAGTTACTGTAAAGCTAACTCATAGGACATGTCAGTAAAGAAAGAAGTTCTCGAAACCTTTTGATGAAATTAGATAAACTGGACAATAAACTAGACAATTTCAAAGAAAAATGGACAAAAACAAATGCAACAGTTATATGAAATAATTATACAACAGAAGACTCAGATATACAATATGGAAGAGGCACTGATTGATACTGAAGGAAGAATTTCTGGAGAAGAACATAACATTGAGTTCTTATTAAAACAAAATACTTCCTTATTCAATAAAATAGATGATCTTGAAAATAGATCCAGAAGGAACAACATGCCCATTTATGGACTACTAGAAAATATAGAAGGAGACAATATGGTTAATTTCCTCACTTCTTAGCTCCTCAACACTTTAAATTTAGCAGAATCTTTATCATATGGTATTTAAAGAGCTCACGAGTTCTTGTGGACCCTTTGACATAAAAAAGTGAATACAAATTCTAGCTCTATAATTGTAATTGGTTTTACAAATTGCTTGGTCCAATTCACTGGTTAAATTCAAATATTGTACTATAAGGTTTGATAATGATTATGCATCTTTTGTGATTTCAAAAAGAAAAGAGTTTCTTCCCTTGATAAAATAACTCAAGAAGAACCATATTAAAGTGTACTTATTATTTCCTGCAAGACTTAGTGTTTCATACAATAACACGGTGGTGCAGCGGTAGTGTTGTTGCCTCACAGCAAGAGATTCTCCCATTCGATTCTCGGCTTGGGTTAGGAGTGCCTTCTGTGTGGAGTCTGCATGTCCTCCCCGCGGTCGAGTGGGCATTCAAAAGACATGCGTTGAATGGGCGTGCCTTCATTGAAGGCTGGGCGTCGGGCTGGCAACTCGGCACCATAAAAAAACAACTGCCAATCATTAGCAGACCGGAGTTCCACTGTGGCGACCCCTAACCGGGAAAAGCCGAAAGACAAACAACAACAACAACAACTTAGTGTTTCATTCAGAAGTTGCTAAAACTTTGGAAACACTAGAATCAGCTTTAATACCTTTTTAAAATCAAACAATATTTTGGAACAAACAGAATAAATGGGATGGAGTAACAGTTCACTGAAAAGACAAAGAAAAGAATGGATGGAAATTTACTAATAATAATAAGAAAAAATAAATGACAAATACATATTTATTTCTTGTGATTTCTTTCTAGATTAAGTGGCATGTATCCATTTATTCTGGTGCAATATGCTATTATATGTATAAACAAATCACAACTGATACTGGCAGGTAAATATTTAAGTATATACACAAGAGTAAGGTAAACAGACATATCTTTTTATATACTTGTTATAACATTATGAACAGCTATCAATATCTATTTAGATATTACTTAAAAACTTTCTGTCAATGATATGTAAACTTTAGACAATAATTATTTTTTCTATTTTTATGATTTTAGATGTATGGCTATATGTGTCTTTGCTACCACTGAGTATTATGTTCTGAGAGAGGGATTTCTTAGATAATATTATGTTGGTGGTATAGTGCTGTTTTGGGATGTATGAGTGCTCTATTCTGTGAGATGGATTTCTTGTTTTACATTGTGTTGGTTTAGTGACGTTTTGTGATGTATGAGTCTCTAAAGTCTTAAATGTATTTGGTTGTGATTGTGGTGTGTGTCCAGTCCTTGAATGACATAGACTGCTTATTGTTATTTTTACTTTTGATATTTATTGTTTTTTCCTATGTGTTTGAAGTTGTGGAGTTGGCGACTTGGGGGCTGCTTTTTGTTTGGGATGGGTTGCCCTTTGGTGATCACTCTCTGTGGACTGCTTTGCCTGGTTACTGCGAATGAGCCTGAATATGCGAATAAGCCTGGATTTCTCTTTAAAAAAAATGACTTGGGCTCGAGCTATACTTGGTGTTGTTTTGAGCTGTCTTCTTGTTCAGGTTGCCTCTGTGTTCCCCACTGAGGTCACGAGCTGAAAAAGCTTTCTTTTTCCTTTTCTTTCTGTTTTCTTTGGCTTCTGGCACTTGTGGATGGCCGTCCAATAGTGGGGACAGTCATGTTAAGATCAGGACAGCTAAGTAATGATATCATAAACCGGGTCAAAGGTTATATAAAAGCTGATCCTTGGTTAATTCTACTTAAAATTATATTTACCTATATTTTTATTATATTAAGAAGTTAAACAACTTGACAAATATGCAAACGTGGAAGGATCAGGGATAAAAAGGCTGAGTTTTTTTTTTTTTTTAAATATGGTTATGCACTTTGAGAGGGGGGTGATTTAACTCATTTAGCATAGATAAAGCTATTCTTCCCAGTTGAAGTGCATAACCATATTATAACAAAAAAAAAAAAAACTCTACCTTTGAATCTCTGATAACAGGATGCCTGTTGTTCTTTTATGACTTCAGACATCAGTCAGGGCTATTGATATTATATGAAAGTTTGGAAAGATGAAAAACATGCTGTTTGAATAAAATATATATTTTTTATCTATATTTTCTGTTCATAAATGTTTTAAAGTTGGAACCAAGCATAAAGTTAACTTTTTTTTATATATATTAAGTTTGATGACTATGGGTGAAATGTCAGAAACTGATGCTTAGTATATGATAACAATATTTAAATTCATAAAGGATATAAGCAACTGTAATCACTTTCAGATAATTGGAATGGTATTCTTAACCACATGTAAGCTGTCTGACTCTAACTGTTGTTAAGTTTTACAGGTATATGGAAATATATAAATAATCTAGCAATGCTTAATATATGATAATATTAAAATTCATAAAGGATATAAAACTGTAATCACTTTCAGATAATAGAGAAGGTATTCTTAACAATGTGTAAGCTGTCTGACTCTAACTATTGTTAAGTTTCAGAGGTATATGGAAATATATAAATAATCTACTACATAGAATAAAGACAGCATTAAAAGTTTGTTTTAGGTTATAAAGGAATAGGATGTGAAGCACAATGAACTTTCACTTCAAGATAGATAGCTGTCCCCTTTCATATAAAGATATGTGTATATTAATAATGATATATGAAGGATAACAGCTTCTTTTAAACCAGGTACTAGTAGATGCATATCTTTTGCAAAATTTGGGGTACAATGTGTAACATACTAGCTCATTTTAGAAATAGAAATATTGACATTTATAAAGCTATTCAAGGCTAGTGTATGGTCTTACTTTATTTTTTGTAGATATCATTATCTCAACATTCACTGATGTTTCTAGCAATAGGAAGCTACCCCAAATTTTTATTTTTTTTTTAACATTTATTAACTAGGAAAGTCCGACTTGGAACGATCCAATTTTCAGCAGAGGCCCGGGCAGAAACACTCCAGATGCATGTCTTTGTAATTTGGGAGGAAACTGGAGTACCCGGAGGAAACCCACATGAGCGCAGGTAGGACATGCAGACTCCACACAGAAGGCACCCCAGCCAAGAATCGAACAGGAGAACCTCTTGTTGTGAGGCGACAATGCTACTGCTGCACCACTGCACCATCCAAAAGATAAATCTTTATTTTTATGTTTTAATGGCATGATGTAGTAATTTATTATATTTTACAAATCCTGGACTTTGTTCACTCCAGTGTCCTGGATCAGCTGGTTGACACCCCCACAAGGGGTACCAGTATCCTGGATCTGCTGTTAACCAATATGGGGGACCACTGTAGCACCATCAGTGTGAGGTCCTCCCTAGTGAGATCTGACCACAAATCTGCCTCATTTGAAGTAACTATCACACCTAACCCCACCTCAGCAGAAACTAAACTAAAAAACTTCTCCAAAGCAAATTATGACCTCTTATGGGATGATATAAATAGCTATACTGCACCTCCTCCCTCAGATGAAACTGACAATTATGCCAAGATCTACACCAAAGCTTTATAGAAACACCTGTATAACAACACTGACACAGCCATACCTATAGGACTAAAATAAGATCCTCAAGGAAGAGCAAACCTGGCCATGGACAACTGCCATTAACAGGGTCTACAACAAGAGGAAACAATTGCTAAGAGTAAGAGGGAACAAGACTTCCTAAACTGGAAACACTCCCTTCTCAACTTAAACAAGCAAATAAGACTTCTTGTGAAGTAGTCCAAAGCAAACTATGAGTCCAAATTAGCTTCCTCAACAAAGGACAACCAGAAAGCATTCTATAGTTACATCCATAACCTAAAAGGAAAGGCCCAGGTTTGGCAGAACTGGTAGTTAATGATACCACATGCACTGAGCCTGTGGACATAGCTAACTTGTTGGCTGACAGGTTCTGTGAAAACTTCACTCCACTGTCCTTGCCACACTTACCCATGACATCCCTACAACCTGTCCCCTAGCTTGTATTTCTAAAGAACAGGTCATAAATGCCCTCTCTAAGGCTAAAAACACAGCATCTATGGGACCTGATAACATCTCCTGCTGCCTACTACATGGGCTCCAACATGAATTAACAAAACCATTGGGTACTTTTTTCAATCATGGTCTAAGCACCGGCTTTGTACCAGCTGAATGGAAAACAGCCACCATTATTCCCTTGCACAAAGTTGGTGCTTCCACTGACCCCAGGAAATATAGACCTATTTGCTTGACTAGCCTTATCTGCAAGGCCATAGAGTGAATCATAATGGACCTTATCAACAAACATATAGGTAATCTCTAAACACATGACCACACTCAGTTTGGATTTGTCAAAGGGAGATCATGCCTGTTAAACCTGGTGGACTTCTTTGAGACAGTCACCAAGGCCCTGGAGGGGGAAATAAACCTGGCGGACTTCTTTGAGGCAGTCACCAAGGCCTTGGATGAGGGGAGATCTGTGCATACAGCCTACCTGGACTTAGCCAAGGCATTTCACACTATCCCCCACTGAGGCATCATTGACAAACTCACCCAACTAGGCCTTAAGCCTTATATCATTAGATAGGTTACTAACTGTCACTCTGATAGAACTCAAATAGTCAAAATAGGGGAATCCACCTCCAACAGCAGATCTGTAACCACAAGGATCAGTCCTGGGACCTCTACTGTTTGGAATCTATTTCTCCAAAGTAAAAGGAAAGACTTAAGGTCTGTGGCTGACAAAGTTTGCTACTGTCTGCAAACTAGGAGCTGTCATGGAATCTCCAAATTATATCAACATCCAACAAGAGGGTCTTACACAAACAAATAATTGTTGCCAAAGCCATGGCCTTAAACTCAATGCAAAAACATGTATTATCAGTCCTTTAGGTAAAAGCAATGTTCCTGCTAACTGCGACATCAATAGCAACACCTTAAGTACATACTCAGTGGTGAGAGACCTGGGCACACAGGTTGACAGCAACCTTTCCTTTAACCACCATGCCAGCACAGTGGTAAGAAGGGCATTCTATATTGTTCACTTCATAAGTAAGGGCATTTCCTCCAGAAAAAAAAGAAGTTATTACTTCCCTGTCCTCTTCCCTCATTACGCCAATAATTGAGCACAATGCTCCTTTTGGTATGTACTTTTCTAAGCACCTGCAGCAATTGGAGAAACCACAAAGGTTTCTTACAAGGAAAATTTAAGGTCTTCACCATCTGTCCTATGGGAATTGTTTGAAATTACTGTCACTTTATTCTGTTTCATAAAGACTACTCAGAGCTGATCTCTACTTTACATATAAGGTTATCTCTGACCCTGAGTTATTGGATTTGTTTCATATCCCAAAGTCAAATGGTATACAGGTTATTCGCTCTAAAGACCTTAACCTGGTATGTGACATAAAAAAACCTGATGGAGGGACAGATTTCTCTCTCAAAGGTTACTACACCTTTGGAACAGTCAAACCGGGCACCTCATTGGCCATCTTCAAGCACAATCTGAATGATTGGATGGGTGATGGTAAATTCACCCCAGGTTTCCACCTGTATCCTTCTTGGATAGGGGCAACAGGTGCTGATTGTAGAAATAAGGGTAAGAACTTGACTAAGCTTGTAAGGGTCCTAGGGCCATTAGCCTAGTAACTTCCTGTGATCCTATGATCATATGGACTGATCTATGAATAATGGGATGGCACAATGATGAAGGTCTATAACTTATAGATATAAATTTTATATGATTTGTGAGATGGCACAATGATGAAGGTGCATACTTTATATATACAGAATTCCATTCTTATTTTTGAAGGAAACAGTTCATTCTTAAAATGAAGTGGAGACTTTAGAAGGAACATTTGAATAGAGATGCTATTCAAATGCTGGATCTTAAACCTGATAACTTGCATTGTTTATTTTTTATTTAAATTTTTAATATTTCTATGTTTAAATATTTATAATTTGGTGTCTATGAACAATAATAAGATCAGCATGTTTGACAAACACATTCAGTTTCAGTCATATTGTCCTCTTCTATCATGTTAAGAGGGTATGGCTAGTTATTCTTCTACTGATACATTTTTATAGATGTTAATGATTTAAACAACAGTTGTAAAAGGGGAAGTTTAAACAAATATCTAACAATTTTTAATGCTCAAGTTGTATTTTTACAAGAGACACGTTTATTACAAGAAGGCATTAATAGACTAATATTAATAATTATTCAGTAGATTAGCTGACATTATAAACAGAAAAATGGGTGTTCCAAGTTTATGGAAGAATTCTGTAGTACTGCTTAAAATATTAAATTTATATAATGCTAGGTTTGGGATGTCCTGTTTAGTAACTTTGGAAATAAATACAAAAGTATACACTTTGATTAATCTTTATTTGATTTCTGGATAAGGAGTTAAACTGATAAACAACAACTTGAACAGATTATACAACGTTCTAAAGGGAGTATAATTTTAGCTGATGACTTTTATTTTATTTTAACTGATTGTGATATAACTGCAGTAAGTGTAGAAACCAGTATCATCCAAGGCATAACTGACTTTATAGATATGTTTAATATAAAAGACATAAATGAATTTGCAGAGGCAAACTCAATATGTTTATACATTATTCTCATCGACATGGTACCCAATTGAGAATAGATAGGCCTTATATTTCAAGTGATAAAATAGGAAAATTGGATAAAGTTAGAGTTGTCAAATGCCCTTTATATGATCACACTGCAATTACTTTTGAATTGGAAGTAAATGCCAAACTGCTTCTATTAGTAGAATTCCATCATATATATAATTAACCTGAAAGATTTTAAAGAATTTTATAATAAGGAAATTCAATCCTTTATAGATGTAAATTTAACTGAGGATATATCTGAAATATATGTGTGGAATTCTTTAAAATCATATTGGTACGGTAGGGTTTTATCCTGTTACATTAATAAGAAAAACAATGGAATAGAGAATTATTAGATCTACAAAGGAAAATTGATAAAATAAAACTGGATATTCAAAAAGGTAGTAAAAACTTAACAAAGGATCTTGAAGAGATAAATAAAAATATTAACGGGCATTACATCATAAAGTCATGATTAATTTAGAGAAAATTAAAAAGAATTCTTATTCTATGAATCCTAAAAATCAATTTAGATTAGTAAACAGAATGAACAAGATTATTAAATATAACCAAATAAAAGAAGTCTATATCCCTGGAACTAGAAAAAAGTTTTCAGATTTAGAAGGTGTTAAATAAATTGTTAAAATTAGACTGTAAAAATTATTAGGCATTTTTAAAATGACAGTCAATAACAGACAGTAATGCAGGAAACTTAAGTATCTAATATACGTATACTCTAATGTACATTAGGAGGCAAAAAACCATACTCAAACTTGTACAGAATTTTGTCTAGCTTTATTTATGAAACACATGTCATTTTATATGTTTTACAATCAGCCTTTGCCCACCTCACTGACGTGGTCAGTGACAGGGTCTTTACATCATAGTAACTTATGAAAAAGTGCTGAGATGGTGTTTTTCAAAAATCTTTTTCCCATGAGAATATTACAGCCTTGCAAAGCACCTGGTCGGTCACAATGTCCTTCCGAGGATGTAGCCAATTCAAGGCTCTTAGATTAGTTCGAATACAATGGGTGCATGTCTTCTTTAATACTTCTCTTTGTCTTTTTCTTGTTCACCAGCTGGACATTATCTCTGATAGTGCGCACAAGGCCGTTCTTCTGGTGGAAGCAGGAAAAGATACACATGCACACAGATTCATTATTTTCTAACTTTGCAAAATAATCTTTACTGACAGAAATGAGCCAGCCGAGCTGCCAAGGCCAAGTTTCTAATCACACTGCAGCTTATGCTTCAAGCAATAATATGCGAGTTCATTTCTACTATTATTCTAGTAAAACAGAATTAAATGCATTACATATTATACTATTTTTCAACCTTTGTACTTCATATATATTCGAGTACATTTATATATGCCTGACCACACAGCTTATATATGTCTGCATATATGTCTTTCTAACAGTTGATATATTGAATACATATTTTTCTGACAGAAGGCAACTTAGAAGCCTTTAAATTACACTTTAATTCAATTAACATATACAATCCAGTAATAGAACTGCAACATATGATAACCTTTTTATGAGAAATATCAAAAATAAGTTAATTGAAGATCAAATAAAACTTACAGATAAACCGATTTCAATCAGAGCTAAAATCACAAATTCATCAATTAAAATTAAAGCACCTGGGATTGATAGTATTATTCCACAGATGTTAAAACTATTACCTAAAGAAGCTTTGGCAATATTGTTAAGGGTTTTTACATTGACTAAAGAAGAAAAAAATGTTCTCCCATCATGGAAATATGCATTACTTTCTCCAATATTAAAATCCGATAAAGAAGGAAAAGAGTGTTCATTTTATAGGCCAATGTGCTTGCTAAATGTTGATTATAAGATCTGTATAGCAATACATGCTAATAGAATTAAACAGTTTTTACCTCTGCTGATTGATGAAGATCCTGTTTTATACTGAACAGAAACATGCATGACATGGTTCATGGTTCATACCATAACTGACTATGTTAATCATACAAATGGACTTTTGACACTTGTAAGTCTAGGATTAATATTGCTTTTGATTAAGTTCCTTGGGATTATTTTTTGCTGGCCCTGGAGGAATATGTTTTTTCACAACATTTATAAAATTAATTAGATTGCTATATGAAAATACTTTAGCTTATGTAAAGATTGATCATATACATCTAGCCCAATAACAATTAGTAAAGGCTTTAAGCAAGGCTGTCCAGTGTCTGCATTATTATTTGCCTTGGTCATGGAACCATTTGTGAATTGTATCAGATCAAATACCAGCATTAAAGGTAAACTTTTTAGTAATCATGTAAATTCTAAAATTCAATTGTTTGCAGATGATATTTTATTAACTTTGAATAATTATAGCAGTTCATTACAGGTCTTGCCTGAGACAATGGAACTCTTTCAAAAGATATCTGGCCTTAAATTTAATGAAAATAAAACTAAGATCTTACTTAAAAATTGAAACAAGAAAAACATGGATAAGAAGTTGTCTACATATATAATCCCAGATAATAAAATGAAGTAACTAGAGATTAGATTATCAGTCGATAATAATAAAATATTAACAATTAATTATACCAATATTTTAAATAAAATAAAAAAAAAATATTCTGGATAGATGGAATACTTTTACAATGAAAATAGGTTTATCTTAATTAAAATGGTAATATTTCCAGAAATATTATATCTTATACAAGCTACTTCTCTTCCTCTTTGTAATGAGTATATAGATCAGTTCAGCAAATTAACAATAAACTTTTTATGGTATCCCAATAAGCCTAGGATAACATTGAATCAGAATTTAAAATGTGGTCATTTATATTATACCCTTTAGTTGTGCACAGTACAACATAACATCTTTGATGTTTCTAAAATGATTATACACAGGAAAAAATAAGATATCGATATTAACTAATGGATTCAAGTCCTTTGTATGAATTTTGAGTAAGTATATCAGTGATAAAATGTGGTTAAATATAGAAACTTTAGGGCAGTATATCATCAGTAAATTAGAGTTAATGCCTATAACTATTAAGGATTCAGTCCCTAAATTTATAGAATGTATGATTTTTATAGGAAACCAAAAGCTAATAGGAAAATGGTACCTATCTAAAATATATAAAGTAATGAAAAATACAAAATTGCATTATAAATATATTTTTTGGGATTCTTATAGATCAATAAATAACCAATCACCCAGTTAAAAATCATAAAAAGCTAATGGTAATCTAGTCTAAGCAAACAACTCTTTTTTGCAGTGGAAATTGTTTTCTTGGACATTTATACACAGAACATTTATTACTCTTCATAAAATGGAATTAATGCTTAAAATAAGATATTGAGTGTTGGGGGTGTAAATTAAAATTAAAACAAGCTGCCAATGTATGTTTTATGACTGCAATTTGCTTAAAACATTTTGGGATAAATTTAACTTTTTCCTACAAACTGTTTTTCAATAACAGATTTCAGTTAACTAAATCTTTAATTTTATTTAATGTTCCAATACCTAAATGTGTTCCCATATCAAATTATTCACTTTTATGGACTTTATTAACTACAGCATACAAAGTAAGTACTATACGCTGGAAAAATGAGACTTCTTCATTTAAAGAATTCAAAAGTATTGCAATGAATATTTCTCAGCTGGAACTGTCTACAATCAAGATAAGGATATATAGTATCAGTTCTTATTACAATGCATGATTAAAAGTTATAGGTATACTCAAGAGAATTGCCTGTAACATAATAGGAAACAGACGTATACTCTGAATGAATGTTTTTGTTTAATAGACACCTTTGTAAATAATATTGCTTATTTATTGCCATTAAGTTTTTGTATTTGAGTGATTAACTTGCCTGAAAAAATTTATTTTATTTTTTATATTTTATGTTATAAATTATTTTTTAAATTTAATTAAAATATTTGAATAAAAATAGAAAACTTACCAAAAACTGATTTCTCTCTGTAGGATCAAACACTACCTGACAGATCGAACAAGGATTGCTTTAGAAAGAACATACTTCCTTCCTTCTCTATCCTATGCTTCCTCTAGTCTTACAAATATCAACACTGTATGTAAAACTAAAATACCCATGCTGCACCTACATAATAGCTACATTTCCAACTAATCAACCTTATAAAACATTCCACTGCCTTGCATTGAAACAATTGAACTGGCTTTAACTTCCAAACCAGTTGATATACTCACAAGTAATCATTACCCACAACCTGTTGTACTCTCCAGATAAATACCCAACATTGCAAAATACTTTACTGTACTTTTAACCCACTTCAGTCCTTCGCTCTAGCACTAAACTCTCACTATGTATCTGTAAGACATTTTTATTTATTTATTTATTTATTTAACATTTGTTAACTGGGGAAAGTCCAACTTGGAATGAAGCCAATTTTCAGTGGAGGCCGGGGGAGAAACACTCCAGATGCATTCCTTTATAACGTGGGAGGAAACCAGAGCACCCGGAGGAAACCCACATGAATTCAGTGAGGACATGCAGACTCCACACAGAAGACACCCCCAGCCAAGAAGCGAACCAGAGAACCTCTTGTGAGGTGACAATGCTACTGCTGCACCACTGCACCGTCTGACATTCAATACTGCTGGAGGCTCTGTCTACTCCCTTTATGTGAAAAACTCTGGAATGATATCCCCACACAGTTAAAATTGACAGAAAATGCAAATAGTTGCTTCCAGACTTTCACCTTATCACTCCTCTTTGTACCGCACTAATTTCCTAAAATCTTATTTGTCATCTTTCTTTCATATCCTACCACTAACTACTATTCTCCTCTGCTCATTTATATCATTTCTCCTTTCATATCTCTGGTATCATCACTTTTTAAGCCACATTACTACTTCTCTGTCTGTAAATTATTGATAACCTCAAAAACATCCCGGTTTGAACTTTGTCTAGAGTCATCATGCTATAAACACTTTAACTGTGATTTTATTTTATTTTATATTCATTAATTAGCCAATTTATGTTATTTTTTGTCTTGTTTTCTGTGTTAAAATGCTATATTCATGAAAGAAGTATTTAAAAATCAGTAAATAAACTCATATATAGATGTTTCTCCCTGCAATTATAAACATGAATCATGGTGCTACTAAGATATACATATATATATATATATATATATATATATATATATATATATATCTATATATATATATATACATATATATGGGTCTATATTAGATCATCGAAACTGCTCATTATCGAATGCCGTAATGTCGAACTGCAAAACCCAAACTCTAACAATATCAAAACCTCAAAACATTGAATTTTTTCCCAGGGAAAAAATTCACTGTTCCGAGAAAGACACACACACACCACAAGCACACGAAAAAGCAGCAATCCACACACATACACTTAAAAGCTACATCTAACCCTACACTACACTGCACATACACTACTATCTATCCACTTACCTTAACCCAGACCCTAACCCTAAGGTCCATCACTATCGCACACTCACTTCATCTGCGCCCTAACATATATATATAAAATATATATGAATGTACTTCATATACCCGAACTGAAATAAGATCAAATTTCAAAATACCGAGACCACTTAAATGAACTTTCACATCACTGAACTTTCACTTTATCGACTCTTAAATTTGTGAATTTCACAACACTGACTCTCAAATAGCAGAAAAATATCAACAAGAGGTGCAATAAATACCCATCACTGTAAGCACCACAGTCTTCCAAAAGGGTCTTCTGAAATTGTGATTCCAGTTCAACATGTTACAAAACACCATCGCCGTTACTGTGTAACATCTCCATTAACATGTTTCAAATGCCATGACATGAAATCCTCTGACATTCCAAATCATGCCAACCCGTACATCAAAAACTTTAACTGTATGAGCCCATACATCCAAAACTCTACAGTTGCAAAACATGCTTCCACAAGTCTAACCAGGTACACAGAATTAGCATACTCCTCTACGTATTTGCATATATATATATATATATATATATATATATATATATATATATATATATATATATATCTCATTCCAAGTGCCAATACTCTACAATTTCATGAATAGTGACAGATCAAACAACGTTGCAAGTAGACTCTTTCCAACTATAACACCTGATATGCAATCCTGCACATGTAATAAACTGATGTCTTTACACAATAGACACTTGCAGACGTTACTCCTCTCACTACATCTTCAGAAGTCTGGCAATAGCTTTAACAAATTGCATATGATTCTTTATTTTCAATCTGTGCATGTCTGAGTAGAAATTTCCTTTTTTAGGTGACGGCAGAAAACTGGTAGTCATGCAAACTCATAATTCATCCACCCCGCCTTGCTCTCCAACTAAAGCTAACATAAATACAGACAGGAAACTTCCCAGTACACATTTCAAATGTCTGTGCCATGTCTCCACAGAGTTTTGTGTGCAGGGTAGGAACAGCTCATTTAATTTGCATACATTCCAAAAAGATGTAGGAAACAAGGGTGGGAATTACACACAAGATGTGGTCTGAGTGTTAAACATCCTTAAGTTGCTGTGCTCATATCAGTCTGAAAAGTACTTTAATAATTCTCTGCCTTCTACAGGGAATGATTCTCTTAACAGCTGAAATGTACTACTGACTTCATTTTCCTTAACAAATGCTAGCACAGCTAAAGACTTTACAGACAGCTGAAATGATAAATTAGAATTGCATAGAGAAGACAGAATTAGTGCCTGCACTTTGCACCACAAACTTTGGCCAAAGTGGAAAAGACAGCACTTGGACACTGCACTTGTAATGTTTAGTCTTACCACTGCCACTTCAAAGTCACATCAGACATATCTCACTACAGTTTGAAAGCCATGCTTAGAAAGAAGATGGAGAATGCAGTGCCACAAAAAGTTATACTATCTGAGAGACTTCTTTGATATCAGGGCAAATAATAGAGTAATGACTTTGCTGTAACTACCATATTTCACTAAGCTATGTACACTATATAGCTGTCGGCAAGTAACCCACTTATGAAAAAAACTCCTGTCCATCAGCGATATAGTGGCTCTGCTCTGCATAAATTGTGCAAATTATTTACAGTGGTGAAAACTACCACAACGTTATCTGTCATTGGGTCACATGTAGTTTTATGTATGAATGTGCCACTCTTTAGCAGGTGTTCATCAAAATCTATATTTTGAAGTGTTAGCATGTCAGTTCTATTTCTTCTATTACACTACTGTCTGATTCACCCTGTGTGTTGCAGAAAACTCTTTCTATTAGTCAAACTATGTACACAATCTAAAGAGGTAGCTGCGATAGTATCTTCTACCAGCAAACATGGGATATCTCTGCTATATTTTGCTCATACTTTTAAAGTAATACATACAACAAACTTTTCCACTTCCCCAGGGTCACCAGAATGCTTTTGACTGACTGATTTCTTAAGTTTTTCACCACAAGCACACGAAAAAGCAAAAATCCACACATATACACTTAAAAGCTACATCTAACCCTACACTACACTGCACATACACTACTATCTATCCACTTACTTTAACCCAGACCCTAACCCTAAGGTCCGTCACTATCGCACACTCACTTCATCCGCGCCCTAACATATATATATAAAATATATATGAGTGTACTTCATATACTCAAACTGAAATAAGATCAAATTTCAAAAGACCAAGACCACTTAAATGAACTTTCACCTCACTGAACATTCACTTTATCGACTCTTAAATTTGTGAATTTCACAACACTGACTCTCAAATAGCAGAAAAATATCAACAAGAGGTGCAATAAATACCCATCACTGTAAGCACCACAGTCTTCCAAAAGGGTCTTCTGAAATAGTGATTCCAGTTCAACATGTTACAAAACACCATCGCCGTTACTGTGTAACATCTCCATTAACATGTTTCAAATGCAATGAACGGCTGTGACATTCCAAATCATGCCAACCCGTACATCAAAAACTTTAGCTGTATGAACCCATGCATCCAAAACTCTACAGTTGCAAAACATGCTTCCACAAGTCTAACCAGGTACACAGAATTAGCATACTTCTTTAAGTATTTGCATATATATATATATATATATATATATATATTTATATATATATATATATATATATATCTCATTCCAAGTGCCAATACTCTACAATTTCATGAATAGTGACAGATCAAACAACGTTGCAAGTAGACTCTTTCCAACTATAACACCTGATATGCAATCCTGCACATGTAATAAACTGATGTCTTTACACAATAGACACTTGCAGACGTTACTCCTCTCACTACATCTTCAGAAGTCTGGCAATAGCTTTAACAAATTGCATATGATTCTTTATTTTCAATCTGTGCATGTCTGAGTAGAAATTTCCTTTTTTAGGTGACGGCAGAATACTGGTAGCCATGCAAACTCATAATTCATCCACCCCGCCTTGCTCTCCAACTAAAGCTAACATAAATACAGACAGGAAACTTTCCAGTACACATTTCAAATGTCTGTGCCATGCCTCCACAGAGTTTTGTGTGCAGGGTAGGAACAGCTCATTTAATTTGCATACATTCCAAAAAGATGTAGGAAACAAGGGTGGGAATTGCACACAAGACATGGTCTGAGTGTTAAACATCCTTAAGTCGCTGTGCTCATATCAGTCTGAAAAGTACTTTAATAATTCTTTGCCTTCTACAGGGAATGATTCTCTTAACAGCTGAAATGTACTACTGACTTCATTTTCCTTAACAAATGCTAGCACAGCTAAAGACTTTACAGACAGCTGAAATGATAAATTAGAATTGCATAGAGAAGACAGAATTAGTGCCTGCACTTTGCACCACAAACTTTGGCCAAAGTGGAAAAGACAGCCCTTGGACACTGCACTTGTAATGTTTAGTCTTACCACTGCCACTTCAAAGTCACATCAGACATATCTCACTACAGTTTGAAAGCCATGCTTAGAAAGAAGATGGAGAATGCAGTGCCACAAAAAGTTATACTATCTGAGAGACTTCTTTGATATCAGGGCAAATAATAGAGTAATGACTTTGCTGTAACTACCATATTTCACTAAGCTATATACACTATATAGCTGTCGGCAAGTAACCCACTTATGAAAAAAACTCCTGTCCATCAGCCATATAGTGGCTCTGCTCTGCATAAATTGTGCAAATTATTTACAGTGGTGAAAACTACCACGACGTTATCTGTCATTGGGTCACATGTAGCTTTATGTATGAATGTGCCACTCTTTAGCAGGTATTCATCAAAATCTATATTTTGAAATGTTAGCATGTCAGTTCTATTGCTTCTATTACCCTACTGTCTGATTCACCCTATGTGTTGCAGAAAACTCTTTCTATTAGTCAAACTATGTACACAATCTAAAGAGGTAGATGCAATAGTATCTCCTACCAGCAAACATGGGATATCTCTGCTATATTTTGCTCATACTTTTAAAGTAATACATACAACAAACTTTTCCACTTCCCCAGGGTCACCAGAATGCTTTTGACTGACTGATTTCTCAAGTTTTTCCCCATCAGGAACAACACTAGTGACTGCTCTTCATTTGTGTGCCATCTTTAATTTGGATACACTAGACAATCTCGACGTACTGAAATGTCGAAATTCAGTATGTTGAGACCGAATAGTGGAAAGTACAGTTAATCAAAACTACACTATGGCGAATCCGCAAATGACGAATCCGCTGCTATCGTGGTATTGCGTTCATAATATGTGGTGCGGTTTGTGGATTTATCTGGGGTTTCAGGTAAGTGTTGTGTGTTTGAGGATAATGGGTAGGGATTTTAGTGTATGTGAATGTGTGCGGTGGTGTTTGTTGTGTGTTTGTGTGTTTAGTGTGACCTTGGAGTTAGAATATATAAGTAGGGGGGGTGCAGTGGGGCTTGCCTCCCACTTATAAGTAGGTTAAGTGTGTTTGTGTGTGTTGTTTTGTTTGTTTTGTTAGGAAGGTATATGTGTGTGTGTGCGATTATGTGGCTCTGTTTTTTCAGTTAATGCTTGTTAGAATTCTTGAATAGCTAGTGATAAGTGGGGGTATCTGCACTTTTTTCAAATAATACAGCATTTAAATTGATTTATTTGTGTTGCATTGAATACTATCTAGCTGGAAGTTGTGGCTCTGTTTTTTTCAGTTAATGCTTGTTAGAATTCTTGAATAGCACGTGATAAGTGGGGGTATCTGCACTTTTTTACAAATAATACAGCATTTAAATTGATTTATTTGTGTTGCATTGAATACTATCTAGCTGGAAGTTGTGGCTCTGTTTTTTCAGTTAATGCTTGTTAGAATTCTTGAATAGCCAGTGATAAGTGGGGGTATCTGCACTTTTTTTCAAATAATACAGCATTTAAATTGATTTTCTTTGTGTTGCATTAAATACTATCTAGCTGGAAGTTGTGATTCTGTTTTTTCAGTTAGTTCCCCACCCACCTTCCCTGCTTGTGTTTTGGTGTTAATCTTGGTGGCTTTGAAACTGCCCGCCCCTCTTGTAAATTTGCATTTGGATACTCCTCCTGGGCCCATCTCATTTGCTCACTCAAAAAAAAAAATTGCACTTTTTTCATCAGCTTTTACTGTATTTGTGTTTCTTCCTACTTTATTTTGATTTTGCGTCATCTTAAAAGTACACAATTGTATTTATTACTGCTTGGTGTAACTATCACTCTAAGCCTTTTGGTTTAAGCACTTGGGGTTCAGACCAGTTGTTTTACATTACGAAGGTTTGTGGTCTGCACTGTTGTAGCAGGACAGGTAGCTTACATCATTCTAAGTTGGGAACTGCTGATTGAAGGCTCAGTGGCTGTTATTCTAAAAGTGTATTAGTTCTGGTTTAAGCACTTGGGCTTTAGACCAGTTATTTTACATTAAGAAGGTTCGTGGTCTGCACTCTTGTGGGAGGAGAGGCTGGACTCTGCCCTCCTGAGCTGTGAATTTCTGGTTAAAGGCTTATAGTGCCTGCATATTTGAACTGTTTCTTACTGGAATTGGTGCACCTCGTTTGCTGTAGCATAGATTAGATCCAGGCCTGCTGAATCTAGCTTTGTTTGCATAAGTTGACCACTAATCCTGGCCTTCTTAAAAGTATTCAAATGAATTTATTACTGCCTGGTAGTAACCTGATTAAAGTGTAGCTATAATTCTAAGCCTTTTGGTTTAAGCAATTGGGCTTCAGACCAGTTGTTTTACATTAAGAAGGTTTGTGGTCTGCACTGTTGTGGCAGGACAGGTAGCTTACATCCTTCTAAGTTGGGAACTGCTGATTGAAGGCTTAGTGTCTGTTATTCTAAAAGTGTTTTAGTTCTGGTTTAAGCACTTGGGCTTCAGGCCAGTTATTTTACATTAAGAAGGTTTGTGGTCTGCACTCTTGTGGGAGGAGAGGCTGGACTCTGCCCTTCTGAGCTGGGAATTTCTGGTTAAAGGCTTATAGTGCCTGCATATTTGAACTGTTTCTTACTGAAATCAGTGTGCCTTATTTGCTGTAGCATAGACTAGATCCAGGCCTGTTGAATCTAGCTTTGTTTGCATAACTTGACCACTAATCCTGGCCTTCTTAAAAGTATTCAATTGTATTTATTACTGCTTGGTAGTAATCTGATTAAAGTGTAGCTATCATTCTAAGCCTTTTGGTTTAAGCTATTGGGCTTCAGACCAGTTGTTTTACATTAAGAAGGTTTGTGGTCTGCCCTGTTGTAGCAGGACAGGTAGCTTACATCCTTCTAAGCTGGGAACTGCTGATTGAAGGCTCAGTGTCTGTTATTCTAAAAGTGTTTTAATTCTGGTTTAAGCACTTGGGCTTCAGGCAGGTTATTTTACATTAAGAAAGTTCTGGTCTGCACTCTTGTGGGAGGAGAGGCTGGACTCTGCCCTTCTGAGCTGGTAATTTCTGGTTAAAGGCTTATAGTGCCTTCATATTTGAACTGTTTCTTACTGAAATTGGTGCACCTTATTTGCTGTAGAATAGACTAGATCCAGGCCTGCTGAATCTAGCTTTGTTTGTATAACTTGAGCACTAATCCAGGACTTCTTTTTTGGAGAAGTTTCCCCTGCACCCCAGTGGCAGGAGTGTGCAGTTAGAACTTGTCTGATTGAAAACTACAGGTACAGGGCTCAGTTTTGATAATTTTTTACTAGGTAATTGGGTAATTTGTTTAAAAGCCAATTCTGATTGCTTGTACTCATCTAAAGCTGTTCTAAGTGTATTTTTTGCTGTTTGTAGTCATTTAAAGCTGTTTTAAGTGCATGTTTTATTGTTTTTGCCTTATTTTTTCAAAAAATGAATTTTTCCTTGTTTTGCACCTTTCTAAGCTAGTATAGTCCAGTTTTCAAGCTAGTGCTGGATTCAGGGCTGTGTTACAATTTTCTGAGTTGCCCATACCTTATTTGGATAGAAGGAAGTTTCTCTGTTCACCTGTGAGAGAGGGAGCTTTGAGCAGCCATCTGTACCTGGAGGAGTGGTTCCAGCCCAGAAGTTAGTAGTTTATAGGCCATTTTGTGCTAATTTCTATCTCTTTCATTTCTCTGCTGTAAAAAATACATTTGCACAGTTTTGCACATCCAGGCAGCGCCGGTTAGCTAGGGCTAAATTTATCCCGGCTCCACCAAGTCTCCTCTTCAAATTTTCCATTGAAAGTAGTCTAACTCTCAACCTAAGCACTTAAAAAGCATCCTACAGTCCAGCACTTGCTCAGACCTAATAGCAAGCACTAATATATCCCGACACTTGTTTGCCCAGCAGGGTAAGGCTCATTATTCACCCCTCACCAACCAAGTGACTAAGCAGCTCACCCTACTATTCAGGCATGACCAAAGGGAAATTTCAGGTATACTCTCCAGTCCAGCTGGTGAACCTGGGTATCCTGAGGCAATGTTACAACTGCCTCATGTACACAGACAACCCTCTCCTCCTACCACAAAACATTAACATATGTGAGAGATGCAATTATATAGCTAAATTGGAGGCTAAGCTCTCTCCACCCAAGACTGGAACAGGCAGTCATGAGGAGAAGGTTAACACTTGCACCACACCTCCAGCCTCACATAGACATAGTAAACCAACACTGGCAAAAAATACACATAAATACACAAAATCATACTTGGAAGCTGTAAATAAAAACATGCAAAAGCATCACAGACCTCCAAAGTAAACACCCAAAAAACCTGCACATCCCGTCACAAAGCAGACAACATAGAAAACACAAAATCAGTGTGCCACACAATCACAGCCCTTAAGGCAAAATAACATACCTAGCATACTAGTAATAGGTGACTCTATAGTCAGGCACACTGACGTCCTACTCAATAGGCTGGACAAGGAGAAGGTTACTGTCAGCTGCCTTTCGGGAGCCAGAATCTGCCACATAACACAAGCACTCAGGTCACTCCAGAACAAGTACAAATATGACTCTGTCATTGTTCATGTTGATGTGAATGACTTGAGACATACCTCTCTGGACTACATGAAAAGAGACATGGAAGAGCTCACTGATCATGTAGCCCAGGCGGGTATGACCCTGACCCTGAGTAGCATTCTGCCCTCACCAAGAATGATACTGCAGTATAAAGAAAAAATTATCAATTTCAACAATTGGCTAAGCTTCAGGTGTCATTCAAAGGGGATCCAGTGTCTGTCAGCCTGAGATGACATGCTCAACAGGCCTCATTGCTTCGCAAGAGACGGCTTGCTCCTGTCACCCCTAGGCTTTCAAATACTGGCCAAGGCTCTTTCTGCCCCCATGGTGCCTTTTTTAGGCAAGGCTCAAAAGTCAAACCCACCTCCGTAAACAGCACAAATAAAAAAATGAGGGTTATGCTACTCGACGCCAGGAGTTTAAATCTCAAAATTCATGCGCTCGAAGCACTCCTCAGTATGGAGAAAGTCAACATCTGTGCAGTAACTGAAACCTGGTTCAGGGCTCCACAGAGCACACCAGCACTACTGGGCTACAACTCATACCACACATTTTGGCCACAGAACATGGACCGAAACACAAAAGGAGAGGGTGTATCCATATTCATCAAGGATACCTCACCTCCAGGTTAGTTGCGCAGCATGATACCTCTGAGATCATCCATGTGCAACTAACATCAGGCAAATCTGCAATGCAAATTGTGGCCTGCTACAGATCACCCTCCATGACCCAGGACCATCACTCCACCATTCTGGAGACACTGGAAAACATGAAGGTCCTACCGATCACCCTGATATTGGGTGATTTCAATAACCCTACTGTTAACTGGGAAAACTACGCAAGTACAAACTCCCAGGTCCAGTGCTTCCTGGAATTTATCAACTCAAATGCCCTGGATCAGCTGGTAAACTCCCCTACCAGAGATGAAAACATACTGGACCTGGTCATCACCAACATGGGTGACAGGTGTTCCACACCAGAGGTCAACCCGTCACTGGTTAGATCAGACCATAAACTAATCACTCTGGATGTCCACACCATACCTCCAGCTTCAACCAAGGAAACCACAGTGAAAAACTTTTCTATAGCAAACTTCACCTTACTTAAGACAGAGGTGGTAAGTTTCACAGCCCCCATGCTAAAGCATAACAGTGCCCAAGATGCAGGAACCTTACCAAATCACTCTATGAGCACCTACAAGGATGCATGGATCATGCCATCCCTAGCAAAACCAAGACTCACTCCACTAAGAGAAGGAAACCAGTCTGGTGGACCCCCTGCCATAAACAGGCTATACAATAGAAGGAGGAAACTAGTTTAGAAAAAAAAGCAAATCCCAAGAAGGAAAGACATCCCTGATAATGTCCATCATAAAATCCTCCAAGGCTAACTTCAAAAGAAAAATAGCGAAGGATTTGAAAGATAACTTCAAAGCCTTCTTTAGCTATGTCAAGAATCTAAGTGGCAACTCGCAGATATGCTCTGAGCTAGTGCAAAATAGCACAAAATATACTGAACCCACTGATATTGCCAACATCCTGGCAGATAGATTCAGTGCAAAATTCACCACCCTCTCTCCCCCAAAAGGGCCCACAACAATACCAGAAAAGTGTAGTGTCCCGGAAATCACAGACGCACAGGTGAAAACAGCCCTTTCAAAAGCCAAAAGCACAGCATCAGTGGGGCCAGATGGTGCCCCCAGGCTGCGTCTTGCACGAATTACAGAACAAACTAACCCCCCACCTAAACTCACTGATCAACCTCAGCCTCTCCACAGGCTACGTGCCCATAGAATGTCGCGCAGCAATGGTTATTCAGCTCCACAAAGGCGGGGCCACAACTGACCCTGGTAACTGTCACCCCATAAGCCTGACTAGCCTGGTCTGCAAGGCTATGGAGTGCATCTACATGGAACTCATTAACAAAGAAACTGGGAACCTCCAAACACTTGACCTGACCCAGTTTGGCTTTGTTAAGGGCAGATCATGCCTACTAAACCTGGTTGACTTCTTCGAGACAGTCACCAAGGCCATAGATGAGGGGAAGGTAGTTCACACAGCCTACCTTAACCTTGTCAAGGCTTTTGACACCATTCCCCACTCAGGAATTATAGAAAAACTCACCAGCCTGAACAAAACCCCCTACGTCATGAGATGGATTGCCAACTGGCTTACAGACAGAACTCACACGGTTAGAATAGTGGGCTCCAGGTCCGACTCTAAAACAGTCACAAGCGGTGTCCCACAAGGCTCGGTCCTGGGACCCCTACTATTCGGCATATACTTCTCAGAAGTACAGGCAAACACAGGAGGACTATGGTTAACCAAGTTCGCTGATGTCTGCAAACTGGGAGCCATAACTGACTCTCCGGCTGACATGGACATTCTCCAAAAGGGCCTTACTGAGACGGACACCTGGTGTCAAAGTCATGGTCTCAAGCTAAATGCCAAAAAATGCATAGTCCCTGTTTGGGAAAACAAAACACCCATTCCTTACCACATAGGTGGCAGCCCCCTTAATACAGAAGAGGTAATAAGAAATCTGGGGACCCAGGTAGATAATAATCTCTTCTCTGACAATCATATTGCCAAAGTAGTTAGGAAATCCTTCTATGTAGCCCATCTAATTACTAAAGCGTTCGCATCTAGAAATAAAGAGATTATTGGGCCCCTCTACTCATCACTCATCAGACCCATCATAGAGTACAATGTCCCATTTGGGATGTACCTCACAAGACACTTCCAACAGCTGGAAAGACCACAAAAGTACCTCACCAAGAGGATTACTGGTCTCAAACATATGTCCTATGCAGCCTGACTGGAAAAACTCCAGCTGTACTCAGTGGCATATCACTTACTCAAAGGTGATCTCTTCCTGACTTACAAAGCCATGTCCAACTCAGAATTGATGGACATGCTCCACCTAAAGAAATCCAAGTCACTCCGAGCCACTCACTCTAGTGAGCTAAACCACGCCACAATAATAAAAAAAAAACATGCTGGAGGGATAGATTCCTGTCGCAGTGACTCCCAATGCTTTGGATCAAAATTCCTAACTACAGTAGGCAGAGCCTCTCACTAACACTCTTCAAAAAAAAGCTTGATGAGTGGATGGTTAACAGAAAATACACCCCTGAGATCAATTCATTGGGTCTTCTTGACAGAGGCTCAGTTAAGTAATCAATGGGGTGGTGAAAGCTGACACACTCTGGCTAGGCTTATAAATGCCCTCGGGCAGATAGCCTAGTACCTACCTATGAACCTATTATGTACTGGTTTGTGTGTGTGTGTGTGTGCATGTGTGTGTGTGTGTGTGTGTGTGTGTGTGTGTGTGTGTGTGTGTGTGTGTGTGTGTGTGTGTGTGTGTGTGTGTGTGTGTGTGTGGGTGAATAATCACGATTGTAGTGTTCGTTATTGTGGGTTTTCGTGTATGTGGTTTTTCGACTATTCAGTCTCGATGAACTGAAATTTGACATTTCAGTATTTCGAGATTGTATAGTAAATCCCTTGAATTTACATCCCCACTATTTTGGGTTAGTCCTGCACTTCGCCAAATGGTAAATATAGCCATCTAAAACAAGTATTTGCTTAGTTTTTGGGATGATATTGTTGTATACATGTTTCCGACTATTCTAGGAGCTTCCTGTAATGACTCTGTCACACTGATGTCGGTACCAAGTTCAACAACTTAAAGTTATAGTGCACAGTTTAGACAGAAGCAGTCTGAGCAAATGTAATGAATGTAATCGGGCTTGTAAATGTTCAGTGATGTGAAAGTCGATAAAGTGAACGTTCAGTGTTGTGAAAGTTCGTTTAAGTGGTCTCTGTCTTTTGAAAGTCGATCTTATGGCATTTCAGGTATGTGAAGTACACCTCTATATAAATTTATATAGATATATATATAGATATATATATATATATATATATATATATATATATATGTATATAGATATATAGATATATATATATATATATATATATATATATATATATATATATATATATATATAGATATATATATATATATACATATATATATATATATATATATATATATATATATATATATATATATATATATATATATATATATATATATATATATATATATATATATATATATGTATATATCAGATCAACTGTTTCCATTTCTTTCTGTCCTCTGCATCTTGCTCTGTCACACCAACCACCTTATTGTCCTCTCTCACGACATCCATAAACCTTATCTTAGGCCTTCCTCTTTTCCTGTTACCTGGCAGCTTTATCCTTAGCATCTTTTTCCCAATATACTCTGCATCCCTCCTCAGCATATGTCCAAACCAATGTAATCTTGTCTCTCTGGCTTTGTCTCCAAACCTTCCAACCTGGGCTGACCCTCTAATATTCTTATTCCTAATCCTGTCCATCCTCGTCATACCCAGCGCAAATCTTAACATCTTCAACTCTGCCACATCCATTTCTGACTCCTGCCTTTTTGTCATTGCCACTGTCTCTAACCCATATAACATAGCTGGTCTCACTACTCTCTTGTAGACCTTCCCTTTCACTCTTACTGGTACTCGTCTGTCACAAATCACTCCTGACACTCTTCTCCACCCACTCCATCCTACCTGCACTCTCTTCTTCACCTCTCTTCCACACTCACCATTACTCTGAACTGTTGATCCCAAGTAGTTAAACTCATCCACCTTCACCACCTCTACTCCCTGCATCCTCACCATTCCTCTATCCTCCCTCTCATTCACACACATATATTCTGTCTTAGTCCTGCTGACCTTCATTCCTCTTCTCTCTAGAGCATATCTCCACCTCTCCAGGGTCTCCTCCACCTGGTCCCTACTCTCACTAAAGATCACAATGTCATCTGCAGACATCATAGTCCACGGGGACTCCTGTCTGATCTCGTCTGCCAACCTGTCCATCACCATTGCAAATAAGAAAAGGCTCAGAGCTGATCCTTGATGTAATCCCACCTCCACCTTAAACGCATCCATCACTCCCACCGCAGACATCACCGCTGTCACACTACCCTCATACATATCCTGTACCACTCTTACATACTTCTCTGACACTCCTGACTTCCTCATACAATACCACAACTCCTCTCTAGGCACCCTGTCATATGCTTTTTCTAAATCCACAAAGACACAGTGCAACTCCTTCTGACCTTCTCTGTACTTCTCCATCAACACTCTCAGAGCAAATATCGCATCTGTAGTGCTCTTTCCTGGCATGAAACCAAACTGCTGATCACTAATCATCACCTCCCTTCTTAACCTATCTACCACTACTCTTTCCTATAACTTCATGCTGTGACTGATCAATTTAATCCCTCTATAGTTACTACAGCTCTGCACATCACCCTTATTCTTAGAAATCGGTACCAAAACACTTTTTCTCCATTCCTCAGGCATCCTCTCACTTTCCAATATATATATATATATATATATATATATATATATATATATATATATATATATATATATACAAACAATTCTCCTATGCTGAATCTAATATTTCAAAAATATATGAATGTAAGATGAAAAAGCTATATAGGGACTTGGACCAATACAAAAGAGGCACAGCATATTTATGGAAAAAGATCATAGTAAGTACCCTAAATGTGTGAGGGGGGACCAAAAGACAGGAATTGAAAATACATACAAACAATCTAGTTCTGATGGAAATGCTAACTCTGATTTTTTTATATGGAGAACACAAGGGGAGGGAGAGAAAATGGACGAGGGGTTACAGAAGAGATCCCCACTACCATCCATATCCAAGGACCCCACGTTAAATTCTGGTTCAGTTGTTACTGAGACAATAGGTGAGTCCAGTAATAATAATGTAGGCATCCTACAGGATGGTGTTATTTACACCTATAGGAACTTTAATATATACAACTATACTAACTATATTTTAAATACTGGACACTTTGATTTACTATCTAAGGGGATTACATATATTCCCACTAAGAGATTCAATCTAGTGGACTGTATTTGTAAAATAAAAAGATATGTGAGAAAGCTTAACTTGGCTATTTTATTTAAAGATAAAAAAACAGTGGGTGACATTTCTCATGCAGAGCCGTTCATTCCAGTAGTCAAAAAGAAAAGTACATATATACCCCCCATGCACCCCACCATTTCTATCTTTGATAAAGTAGTGACTAAACAGATTTACAAGTTGGATAGACAAATCGATGGACATCAGATTAGTTCCAATTTAACAAAAGAAGAGAGCAGGGTACCACAGGAATTAAGATGTGCTAGTAACATCAGAATCATGAAACCAGATAAGGGGGGGGGGCGCAGTCATCTATGATAGTTTTTTATATACTTGTAAGATACATTAAATATTACACAATTCTGGAAATTATTCTATGTTGTCCTTGAATGAGATCAACATATGGTATAGAAAAATAGACACATGTATTGAAGAATACTTACTAGATAACAGGATCAATAATGACATCTATACTTATATTAAGGTTGAACATCCTGTATTAGCTTCTATAGTGGGTATTCCTAAAATTCACAAGAATATAGATGAACCGCCCTTTAGACCCATTATATCAGGGAGTAGGTCTAAGACGTTTAATATAGGTAAGGTTATCGATACCTACTTGAAACATATATACGCCACTATTCCACATATAGCTAAGGACTCATGGGATTTTCTGAAACAGTATCCTATTTACCTATCCAGTTAAGATCTGATATTTGTGACTATTGATGTCATAGATTTATTTTCTTGTATACCAAAAGAAGATGGTCTATCAGCTTTTGCTACGAGTATAAGAAAACATACAGATATCCAATGGGACACCATCTGTCTTCTCACTGATATGTTGTCCCTGGTTCTCGAACATAATTACATTTTATTTGAGGGAGAATATTACTAGCAGACCAAAGGCATAGCTATGGGAGCAGCTTGTGCTCCCATATACGCCAACTTGGTCATGCTTGAATGGGAAGTGAGGACTATTTTAGATAGTCACTTTATGACATACATAAAATATTACGTCAGATAACTTGATGACATATATTTGATTTGGGATGGTGGAGAACAACAGCTAGCATTATTTTTACAATACATCAACAGCAGCAGTAATTTTTTAAAATTTACCTCCTCTAGCAGTCACGAAGGTGTGGCTTATTTAGACACATTTGTGTCAAAAACAGGGGATGAGTTTAAATCCAAAATTTATAGAAAGAACACTTTTTCGAATAGTTATTTGGAATATTCTAGCTACCATCCGAAGAAACAATTCACGAATATATATATAAGGGTCAGCTTATTAGAGCAGTTAGGATGACCTCACGGTATGAGGACATGTTGGATGAGGTGAAATTTATAACGTCCTTATTTAAGGACATAGGCTATGACGTTAGAGTTATGGAAAATGTAAGCAATTATGTTGTGAGGAAATGGGGTAACCAGTACAAGCCTTTGTTGGGTGAAAAATATAGGACAACTATTGTTTCGACTGTGGATATATTGCATGATATGAAGTCTGAAACTTGCATTTTTGGTAAATCTTGCATTTTGGAATTTGACATATATTCAGGTAAAGTTAAGAAGATTTTAATGAACAACTGGCATATAATATCTGCGGATCAAGATATAGCACCCACATTAGGTGAATGCCCAAGGTTTGTTTATAAGGTAGGGGCCAACATAAAATCTATTTTAGAGAAGGGTATCTTTATTAAGAAGACAGAATACATGAAAACTGCAAAATGTGGGGCATGTAAACAATGTCACACTATATTTCAGGGAGACAGTGTGAAATTGGATAATTACAAACACACTAGAATTAAATTCTGTGGGGGCAACTGTACAACTAAAATGGTGGTGTATATTGCCATCTGTAGAACATGTTCAGGATTCTATATAGGTAAGACTCAAAGGAGTTTAAATAAACGTATATACTCTCACCTTTATAGCATCAGAAGGAAGGATGAAAAAAATGCTTTGTATAAACATATTAAACAATACGGTGACAAACATTATTTTAATTTTGGTATAGTGGACATTGTGCACACCAATAACAGAGGGGGTGACCTTAATAATTTATTATTATATAAAGAATTTTGGTGGCAAATATATACGGATGCTTCCACTATACCAGGTTTAAATGACACTGTATCTGTCAAACCACTATTGGTCTTAAAATGAACCATCTATTAGGTACATTGTTATAGGTTTTTAAACATGTTTTGATATGATCTAAATGTAAATGTTTTTGTTAACATTTTTTCAGTTTATTAACTTGTTCACTTTATTAACACATATTATATGTAACATTGCTTTTAGAAATAACATGAATATTATTTAATATTTTATGAATAGAGAACAATGGTTATAGGATGTGTGTATAGCTTTAAAATTTCAAACTGAATTTTGGCGCCAAAAATGTTATTTAAACAACTGTGATGCAAGCTATGGTGTTCTGAGGAAGCTTGTTTTATTCAAGTGAAAGCGCTTAACCATTCTTTGTTTGTTGGCATTACAATAAACTTTTGTTCACTTCTACTTGGTTTCATTGAAGGTGTTGTGGACTATTATGAGCGTTGAATAGAGGTGAATTCCCAAGACACAGAGACGGAATTTTGCACACAGTGCATTTGTTGCTTTTTCTTTTCTAGTTGAATATATATCTATATATATATATATATATATATATATATATAATATATATTTATAGATACATACACACACATACACACACACACACACACACACAGATATATATATATATATATATATATATATATATATATATATATATATATATATATATATATATATATATATATATATATATATATATATATATCACAGAAAAGAAAAATATTGCCACAAAGAGAAAAATTGCCACAATAGCTACCAATAAGTCCAATGGATCAACAAAACTGTGCGGCAAAGCACAGCAGAAAAAGCAGGCAACACATTCTAAAAGTCACAAACACTTTTAATAAAATTGGTTCATAGGTTCATAGGTTGGTGCTAGGCTATTGGCCCTACGTCCTATATAAGCCTAGCCATGACAATTCCCTAGCTATTTCTTCCCATAGTATTTACTTCCCTGGACCCCTGTGTAGAAGGATGACTGACATGATCCCCGAGGTAAATTTCCTATCTCCCATCCAATCGTCAAGGTTCCTTTTGAAGAGGGCCAAAGAGGCGCTCTGCTTGACATGTATGGGCAGTCTATTCCTGAGTCTGGGGAGTCTCTGGGTCAGGAACATATCCTTCCAGCATATTCTGTTCATTGTGATGACAAGGTTTAGGTTCCCGGAGCATGTGGCTCAGAGGGATTGGGATTTCTTTAAATATAGCATGTCCAACAGCTCTGGGTTTGACAAAGCCTTGTATGTTAAGCAGAGATTGCCTCTGAGTATACGATATGCGATAGAGTATAGCTGGAGCTTTTTTAGATGGTCAACATAGGACATCTGCTTTAGGCCTGTGATTCTTTAAGTGAGGTATTTCTGCATCCTTTCTAGTTGTTGCAGATGTCTTGAGAGGTACATACCAAATGGGGCATTGTATTCTATAATGGGCCTAATGAGGGATAAGTACAGTGGGACATTGACCTCCTTTTTTCTGGATGAAAAGCCCTTAGTGATGTGGTGTGCCACATAGAAGGATTTCCTGACTGTTGTGGCAATGTGGTTATCGAAGGTGAGACCACTGTCCACCTACGTCCCTAAGTCTCTTATCCCAATTCATGGGTACATGAATTTTCCCAAAGGGGATAACTATACATTTCTTGGCACCGAACTTGAGCCCATGGCTCTGGCACCAAGCATCTGTTTCTGTAAGGCCCTTTTGTAAAATATCCACATCATTTAGGGATTCGATAATGGCTCCCAGTTTGCAGTCATCAGCGAACTTTGTTAGCCAAAGTTCCTTAGTGTTGGCCTGTACTTCAGAGAAGTAAATGCCAAACAAGTGTGGTCCCAGGACTGAACCCTGAGGTACTCTACTTGTCACTTGTCTGGAGCTGGATTTGGAGTTGGCTACTTTTATAGTGTGGGTTCTGTCAATAAGCCAGTTGGCAACCCATCGAGTGATGTAGGGATTATTGCCCAGCTTAGTAAGTTTATCTATGATTCCAGAGTGGGGGATGGTGTCAAAGGCCTTGGCAAGGTCCACATAGGCTGTGCATACCTCCTTACCCTCATCCATAGCTCTGGAGACTGATTCATAGGTTCATAGGTAGGTACTAGGCTATCAGCCCAATGGCCTACAAAAGCCTAGCCAACAAGGTTCCCTGGCTTATGCTACCCAAGAAAGTTATTTTCCTATGCCACTGTCGAGCAGAGACAGAGAAGTGATCACCAGGGTGTATTTCCTTTTTCCCATCCACTCATCAAGATTTTTCTTGAAGAGTGCTAATGAAGAACTTTGCTTGACATAGATGGGTAGCCTGTTCCAGAGTATGGGTAGTCTCTGGGACAGGAATCTATCCCTCCAGCATGTTCTATTTATTGTGGTGACAAGGTTTAGGTCCCTAGAACATGTAGCTCAGAGGGATTTGGATTTCTTTAGTTGTAGCATGTCCAACAGCTCTGGGTTTGACTTAGCTTTATATGTTAGGCAGAGATCACCTCGGAGTAGGTGATATGCTGCGGAGTAAAGCTGGAGTTTTTTGAGGGGGTCAGTGTATGGCATTTGTTTGAGGCCAGTAATCCTCTTTGTGAGGTACCTCTGTGGCCTTTCCAGCTGCTGCAGATGTCTTGTGAGGTACATTCCAAAAGGGGCATTGTACTCTATAATGGGTCTAATGAGTGTCGAGAAGAGGGGAACAATGACCTCTTTTTTCCTGGATGAGAACCCTTTTATGATGAGGTGTGCCACATAGAAGGACTTCCTGACCACTGTGGCGATGTGACTATCAAAGAAGAGACTACTGTCCACCTGGGTCCCAAGGTCTCTTATCACACATTCAGTGTTAAGTAGATTCCTGCCTATGTGGTAGTTCATGGGTAGAGAATTTTTACCAAAGGGGATGACACTGCACTTTTTGGCATTGAGCTTGAGGCCATGGCTCTGACACCAGGCATCTGTCTCAGCAAGGCCCTTCTGTAGGATGCCCACATCATTTGGGGACATGACTATGGCTCCTAGTTTGCAGTCATCTGTAAACTTCATTAGCCAGGGGCCTTCTGTGTTAGCCTGTACTTCAGAGAAGTAGATACCAAACAGAAGAGGTCCCAGGATGGAACCCTGTGGTACTCCACATGTCACTGCCTTGAGGTCAGATTTGGAGTCTGAAACATTTACAGTGTGGATTCTGTCAGTGCGCCAGTTGGCAACCCATCTTGTGATGTAGGGATTTATACCTAGTTTAGTGAGTTTAGCTATAATTCCAGAATGGGGGATGGTGTTGAAAGCCTTGGCGAGGTCAAGATAGTCTGTGTGAACCACCTTACCCTCATTTACGGCTTTGGTGACTGCCTCAAAGAAGTCGATCAGGTTCAGGAGGCATGATCTGCCTTTCACAAACCCGAACTAGGTGGGATCCAGACTTTGGAGGTTACCAATGTCTTTGTTTATGAGTTCCATGATGATACGTTCCATGGCCTTGCAGACCAGGCTTAATCATAGACTCACCTCAGGCTTCATGCCCATTGAGTGGTGCACAGCTACAGTTATCCCACTCCACAAGGGGGGAATCCACCATTGATCCTGGGAACTACTGCCCCATCAGCATGATGAACCTGATCTGCAAGGCCATGGAACATATTATCATGGAACTTATCAACCAAAAATTGCCATTTAGATTCTTGATTCAAAGAAGTCAATCAGGTCCAGGAGACAAGATTGGCTCTTCATGAACACAAACTGGGTGGGGTCCAGTGTTTGAAGGTTACCAATGTCTTGGATGATAAGTTCCATGATAATACGTTCCATGGCCTTGCAGATCAGGCTCGTCAGACTGATGGGGCAGTAGTTCCCAGGATCCAAGGTGGATTACCTCCTTGTGGAGTGGGATAACTGTAGCTGTGCACCACTCAGTGGGCACGAAGCCTGAGGTGAGGCTATGATTAAGCATGACACTTAGGTGAGGTGCCAGTTGTTTTGTAGTTTATGTAGTTCACAGCCCGGGATGTTGTCTTGCCTCATGGATGCTTGATTTTTTTTTTTATTCTTAGTGCATTTTTTACTTTTATGGCTGTTATTACCAGAATTTGGCAATCTTTCAGTATTGAGATGGGCCCTTTAGGGGGTGGGAGGTGGGTGAAGTTGGCACTGAATCGATCTGCCATGATACTGGCAATATCCTTGGGATCAGTATATTTAATGCCACTCTGTTGTAGCTCAGAGCAGATCTGAGCATTGTCATTTAAATTCTTGACATAGCTATAGAATGCCTTGTGGTTGTCTTTGGAATCTTTGGCAATTTTATTTTCGTAACTAGCTTTGGAGGATTTTATGAGGGATCTCAGCATCTTACTGAGGCTGATAAGGGAGTTTTTTGCATCCTGGGATTTTCCTCTTTTCTGCAACAGTTTCTTCCTTTTGTTGTAAAGTTTGTTTATGGCAGGGTAACACAAGATCAACTTCCTTTTTTGGAGGAGAGTGTCTTGGTTCTATTTGGGATGGCACGATTCATGCACGAGTGGATGTGATCATACAGTGCCTTAGTGTAGGATTCAGCAGTCAAACTTTCAGTTCCCGTCTGCATGGGTGTCATGAAGCTTGTCACTTCTGACTTGAGTAGCATGAAGTTGGCTTTGGAGAAGTTTTTTATGGAGGTTTCCTTACTGGGGTGTGTGGAAGGGATGCGGATGTCAAAGGTGATTAGCTTATGGTCAGACCTCACCAATGAGGGGGTGACCATAGGTGTGGAGCATTGATTCCCATGTTGGTAATGACCAGGTCTAAGATATTGGAACCCCTGGTGAGACTATGGATTAGTTGATCCAGAGCATTAAAAGTTATGACTTCCAAGAACCGTTGGGCAAAGGTGTTGATACATGAGTAGTTTTCCCAGTTAATGGCAGGATAGTTGAAATCACCCAGTATTAGGGTGTTTGGTTGTATCTTAATATTTTCCAGTATGTTTAAAAAGGTGTAGTGAGAATCTTGGGGCATGGTGAGGGATCTGTAGCAACCTATAATTTGGATTGCATTCTTACCTAGTGTTAGTTGCACTTGGAGAATTTCAGATGCATTGTGTTGGGCAACTAGCCCGGTGGTATGAATATCCTTGGTGAATATGGACACTCCTCCAACATTAATGTTTCGGTCCTGGTTTGGGTCCTGAAATGTGTGCTAAGAGTTGTAGCCTGGTATTGCAGGGGTGCTCTCTGGTGCCTTGAACCAGGTCTCAGTTACTGCACAGATATTGATGTTCTCCATTTTTAGGAGTCCCTCGCGGGAGTGCATTTTGAGATTTAGACTTCTAGCATTCAGTAGCATTACCTTCAGATTTTGCATGCTTGTACCTGTTACGGTGGTGGTTTTGTCATTTTATAAGGTGAGCACTTTCACAAATAAAATTGCTTCATCAGACCTTACAGAAAATACACATCACTGCCTTTTATAATGCTAACATTCAAAAAGACCAATCAGAACACATTATATTATTTAAAGAGACAAAAATCATTAGTTATATAGCATGTAATAAATAAAAAATACATAAACTATCTTATCATTTACGAAGCTTCCTATCCCTCTGTCTAGCAGTAATGGCTATGTGATCATTAAGCCCTTTACCTATATGGGATATCTTAGTTTAATAATCCATCTTAATTCCCTATTTTCAGTGACATTGGAAATGTCATCCAATCTATTACTCTCAGGTACTAGTTCTAATACACTGAACTTAAATTGGTGTGTTCCCTAATTCCAAGGTATGTTTCACTATGGCACTATATGTATGCCCTTTTTGAAACAATAAACATGGTCCCTAATGCACTCTTGCAAATGCCTGTTGGTTTTCCCAACATAAAATGAATTACAGTGCATACATTGGGCTAAATATATGAGGTTCTTACTATTATAAAATTTAAATTCACTACCTGTATCATGGTGCTTGAAGTCTGTCCTCTCATATATATAATCACAGAAGTTACATTGAATACATCTAGTGGTCCCTTGCCCTGAACGTTGAACCACAGGATATAACGATGCCTTTGGATAACATAACGTACGTTTAAGATTTCTTGTGTTTTTATAAACTACATGTGGTCTTTCCCCAACAATCTGAGCTGAGTATCCATTTGGAGTATCTTCCAATTCCTTTGTAAGATACCTCTTATTGCTTCATTGTCCCAAGTATAGACAAAAGTAAATGAAGCTTTATTCTCTGCTTTTCTATGAAAATTATTTTGAATATTAGGTTTAGAAAAATATGGTCTGGCTCTATCACATCTCATGGCTTTAACATTAACTGCTGTCTTGTGTATCTCATATTAATGATGCCCTCTACTAATAAAGTCATTGCTCATTCTAGCAAATTCTTTATTCCATATAGTCTCCTTATCAGTTAATATAGAACAACGCATTGCTTGACCTTTCAAGATATTATTAAATACATGACTGGGGTGCATACTTGTTCTATGAAGGTACAATGCACGGTGACAATCATTGGTGTATCTATCTGTTTGAAAATGACCTTCATCATCAATGCTAATCTGAATATCTAAAAGTTTGATTGTATTACTTGAATATTTTCCTGTGAGCTGTAAAAATCATTACTTTGGTTCATGTAATCAATTAACTTAAGTATTTTTTTTTCCATCACCTGCCCAAAAGATAAAAAGGTGATCAGCACACTTTCTGTAGAATAATACATATTCACATGCTAGTGGATGTGTAAGCATGTTTTGTGATTCCCACTCAGCCATCACCATGTTGGCATACCTATTGGCACACGGTGTGCCCATAGCTATGCCCATTTGTTGATAGTACATGCCATTAAAGAGGAACACATTATTATGTAAGATTATATCTAGCAGATCACATATCAGATTTATATGCATTTCAGAATTGGAACTATTATGTTTAAGAAAACTTCTGACCATCATTATGCCTTGCATGTTAGGAATCACTGTAAACAGTGAGGTTACATCATAAGTTGCCATCAACACCCCATTCTCAACTTTACTATATCCATCAATGAAACAATATAAATCATTTAGCATTTGTTTAGTGTCACGGAAAATATATTCATATTGTTAGGTTAAGAAGGGACATGATGATTAGTGATCAGCAGTATAGTTTCATGCTGGGAAAGAGCACTACAGATGTGATGTTTACTCTGAGAGTGTTGATGGAGAAGTACAGAGAAGATCAGAAGGAGTTGCATTGTGTTTTTGTAGACTTAGAGAAAGCATATGACAGGGTGCTTAGAGAGGAGTTGTGGTATTGTATGAGGAAGTCGGGAGTGTCAGAGAAGTATGTAAGAGTGGTATAGGATATGTATGAGGGTAGTGTGACAGCGGTGAGGTCTGTGGTGGGAGTGATGGATGCGTTTAAGGTGGAGGTGGGATTACATCAAGGATCAGCTCTGAGCCCTTTCTTATTTGCAATGGTGATGGACAGGTTGACAGACGAGATCAGACAGGAGTCCCCGTGGACTATGATATTTGCAGATGACATTGTGATCTGTAGTAAGAGTAGGGAACAGGTGGAGGAGACCCTGGAGAGATGGAGATATGCTCTAGAGAGAAGAGGAATGAAGGTCAGCAGGACTAAGACAGAATATATGTGTGTGAATGAGAGGGATGACTAAGGAATGGTGAGGATGCAAGGAGTAGAGGTGGTGAAGGTGAATGAGTTTAAATACTTGGGATCAATAGAAAAATAGAGTACAGGCAGGATGGAGTGGGTGAAGAAGAATGTCAGGAGTGATTTGTGAAAGATGAGTACCAGTAAGAGTGAAAGGGAAGGTCTACAAGAGGGTAGTGAGACCAGCTATGTTATATGTGTTGGAGACAGTGGCATTGACAAAAAGGCAGAGTAAGAGCTGGATGTGGCAGTGTTAAAGATGTTAAGATTTGCACTGGGTGTGACAAGGATGGACAGGATAAGGAATAAGTATATTAGAGGGTCAGCCCAGGTTGGAAGGTTTGGAGACAAAGCCAGAGAGGCAAGATTACATTGGTTTGGATATGTGCTGAGAAGTGATGCTGAGTATATTGGGAAAAAAATGCTAAGGATGAAGCTACCAGGTAACAGGAAAAGAGGAAGGCCTAAGATAAGGTTTATGGATGTGGTGAGAGAGGACCTGCAGGTGGTTGGTGTGACAGAGCAAAATGCAGAGGACAGGAAGAAATGGAAACAGATGATCCGCTGGGACGATCCCTAACGGGAACAGCCGAAAGAGGATGATGATGATTGTTCTAACACTGGTTTTAGTTGCTTCTCCACATAGATAGATAATGGCTCAGTTAGCCATCCCCCACCTGCCACAGTTGGTCTGAAAGGGGGGTTTCTGCAAATTCTTGTGGACTTTAGGGAGTCCTTGCATAGTTGGAATCAATGGTTTCTCAACTACAAAATAACTAAATACCTCCTTAGTTAACATGCCATTCATAACATGTTGCATCAAAACATTCATAACTCTTTCATTAGTGTCATCAGTTTCTGATAAACAGATCTGCTTATATGCAAATTTGTCCTGCAGCATCTCAAACATGGATTCAAAATAAAAGTCACTGTCCATAATCATTATCAGGCCTCCCTTATCTGCAGGCTTTATGACTATGGTGATATCAGTCTCAAGTGTTCTCAAAGCTGACTTCTCATCAGCAGTGAGGTTTTAAAACCTCCTCTCATAGTGTTTATGTACAGTTTGATCAAAATACTCATAAAACTCAGATTCATATACCTTATTAAATGTATCTAATATAGAATTAAATTGCGGATTAAACATGCTAGGTTTTCTGAAAACAGTATCCCTCAAAATCCATTCATTATTATCAGCCATTTGTTGGCCATTAAACATCGATTTTAATTGAATATTCCTTAATGCTAATTTAAAGTCAATCAGGGTGTGACGCTCGTGCCCTGGCAAAGCAATCAAGGAGCCTCAATCCTCACCACTAACACCAGTGAGGGGTGTCTCATATAGGAGGAAAGGATAACAAATACACACAGTAAAGTGCAATTTCCCTTAAGAGCACACAGAGATCACAGTCAGTCTGGGGCTGGTCGCTCCCTTGCTCTCCAAATCCCCAATAAGACTTTCCACTGGCACAGCTATAGGGTCCAGATCTCAGCCTAGTGGGCAAGCTAAAACCTCCAGCACCCTCTCTGTCCAACCAGTGCTTCATGTTCCTGCCCAAGTAGCTGACACACACACACACACACACACACACACACACACACACACACACACACACACACACACACACACACATGCACTCACACTTTGAGAAGTGTTTATACAACCACACAGACACTCCTGGGGAAGGCTGGCACAGGTTCTCCAGCTGTGTCCCTTTTTCCCAGACTGTATGGTAGTACCAGCTACCACCACCCACTAATATTTATCAGCTACTCAAAGGCCCTTAAAAGGATGTCCAGTTATTACTGTGCAATATTATTATCCAATTGGTAGTATAGTCCAGGGCTAAAGCTATTGAAGTGGCTTTGTACAATTTTACCAAAGGCATGCAAGTACTCTAAAGAGCTTAAATTATCTCTACAGAAACAGCCACAGTTGAAAGGGTTTAAAAATATTTAATAACAAATAGTCAAAACACAAGACAATACTTTTTTACACAGTGCTAGTCATTTACACAGTGCTAGTCAAGAGTTCAGAGATCACAGAGAATTACTTAAAATAATTCAGTAGTACAGTTCTGACATCACAGAAAAGCACTTAGTCTAATCTTTCTAGTTTCTAGCTATTTCAAAGAGAAAAACACACGTCTAAGATAAACTTACATATAGAGCAAGACAGTGCTGATGAGTTGGACGTTCTAGACAAAACTGCTTAATGGTCACTGATTCTCTCTGTTTTTAAAATCACATTCCTGGTTCACATTACATCGTTCTTCACACTTTCCTGGGGTTCCCAGGCAAACAGGCTAAATTCTTTAGTAAGCTCACACCAGGTTAGGAAGCAAAGCCATTAAGGACATTGATGCATGCAAATTCTGGCCATCTACTCTGGCCTTAAAACAATAGCAAGAATTCCTTCATCTAGACCAGCCGGAGCCGTGTTTACATCAAAGGGTCACAACATGCTTTACTTGGTAAGCAGAGTGCACTGTTGTTACATTTTTTTCAGTTCCACATGTAACACTATTTTACCATTTAAGACAACAAGCTTGTGGTTTACATTAATATGTACAGATGACAGAATTATGTACAAGATTCTATCTGGCTAGGCTGGCAGCCTTCAACTATCTTCACCCAATCTTCACATGCCCAACCCCCCCCCCTGGAGAATTCAAGCTAGTTTTTCAAGTGACCCTTGAGGAGTTAAGTCTGTCTGAGTATACCTTACTCCATTCCCTGTCTTGACAGCCCATCTGCATTGGCATTGCTAATCCCACTGCATTGCTGCACTGACATATCATATGCTTGCAACCCTAGGCTCCATCTGTATGTTTTGATGCAAAATGTTATGAATGGCATGCTAACTAAGGAGGCATTTAGTTATTTTGTAGTGGAGAAACCCATGATTCCAACTATGCAAGGACTTCCTAAAGTCCACAAGAATTCACAGAAACCCCCTTTCAGACCAATTGTGGCAGGTGGGAGATGGCTAACTGAGCCATTATTTATCTATGTGGAGAAGCAACTAAAACCAATATGAATATATTTTACATGACACTAAACAAATGTTACATGATTTATATTGTTTCATTGATGGATATAGTAAAGTTGAGAATGGGGTGTTGATGGCAACTTATGATGTAACCTCACTGTTTATAGTGATTCCTAACATGCAAGGCATAATGATGGTCAGAAGTTTTCTTAAACATAATAGCTCCAATTCTGAAATGCATATAAATCTGATATGTGATCTGCTAGATATAATCTTACATAATAATGTGTTCCTCTTTAATGGCATGTAGTACCAACAAATGTTGGGCGTAGCTATGGGCACACCATGTGCCAATAGCCATGTCAACATGGTGATAGCTGAGTGGGAATCTCAAAACATGCTTACACATCCACTAGCATGTGAATATTTATTATTCTATAGAAGTTTGTTGATGAACTTTTTATCTTTTGAGCAGGTGAGGGGCAAAAATTACTTGAGTTAATTGATTATATGAACCATAGTAATGATTTAATAAGGTTCACTGGAAAATATTCAAGTGATACAATCAAATTTTTAAATATTCAGATTAGCATTGATGATGAAGGTCATTTTCATACAGATAGATACACGAAGGATTGTCACAGTGCATTGTACCTTCATAGAACTAGTATGCACCCCAGTCATATATTTAATAATATCTTGAAAGGTCAAGCAATGTGTTGTTCTAGATTAACTGATAGGGAGACTAGATGGAACGAAGAATTTGCTAGAATGAGCAATGACTTTATTAGTAGAGGGTATCATAAATATGAGATCCACAAGACAGCAGTTAATGTCAAAGCCATGAGATGTGATAGAGCAAGACCATATTTTTCTAAACCAAAGATGCAAAATAATTTTCATAGAAAACCAGAGAATAAAGGTTCATTAACTTTTGCCTACACTAGGGATAATGAAGCAATAAGATGTATCTTACAAAGGAACTGAAAGATACACCAAACAGATACTCAAATAGCTCAGATTGTTGGGGAAAGACCACATGTAGTTTATAAAAACACAAGAAATTTTAAACGTAGGCTATGTTACCCAAAGGCATCGTTATTTCCTGAGGTTCAACTTTTAGAGCAAGGGACCACCAGATGTGGTCAGTGTAACTTTTGTGATTATATATATGAGGGGACAGATTTCAAGCACCCTGATACAGGTACTGAATTTAATTTTAACAGTAATGCGAACTGTAATAGTACGAACCTCATATATTTTGCCTGATGTATGCATTGTAATTCATTTTATGTTCGGAAAACTCACAGGATCTTGCAAGAGTGCTTTACGGACCATGTTTATTGTTTCAAAAATGGCATACATATAGTGCCATAGTGAAACATGCCTTGGAATTAGGGAACACACCAATTTAAGTTTGGTGTATTAGAACTAGTACCTGAGACTCATAGACTGGGTGACATTTCCAATGTCACTGAAAATAGGGAATTAAGATGGATTATTAAACTAAGAGATCCCATATAGGTAAAGGGCTTAATGATCACATAGCCATTACTGCTAGACAGAGGGATAGGAAGCTTTGGAAATGATAAAATAGTTTATGTATTTTTTATTTATTACATGCTATATAACTAATGATTTTTGTCTCTTTAAATAATATAATGTGTTCTGATTGGTCTTTTTGAATGTTAGCATTATAAAAGGCAGTGATGTGTATTTTCTCTAAGGTCTGATGAAGCAATTTTATTTGTGAAAATGCTCACCTTTTATTATTTTATTAAAAGTGTTTGTGAGTTTTAGAACGTGTTGTCTGCTTTTTCTGCTGTGCTGTGCCACACAGTTTTGTTGATCCATTGGATACATACATATATATATATATATATATATATATATATATATATATATATATATATATATACACACACACACACACACACACACACACACACACACACACACACGCACACACACATGCGCACACACACACACACACACACACACACACACACACACACACACACACACACACACACATATGGATGTAAGTCAAGATAAAATCATATAGGTATAAAGGTTTTTGTGAGTGCAACAAAAAAACAGAATTCACAAATGAGTGATTTCTGATTTGAGTGAATCCCATATAGATTAATTTAATTTTATATAGTCTACGTAAGCAGGAGTGAGCAGAACAATTAATAGTTGAATGAAAAAGTAGTGGTTATGAAGATGTGTAAGACAGTGTTACAGGTGTTGTGAATATGCAAGTATTTAAGTATGGGTTAGTAAGGGGATAGAGTCAGTGTTGTGCACATTCTGTGTTGTCTGTATTCTGTGTCCTTTTGTCTTGTGTAGAGTTACTTTTAGTGAAAGGATTTTTAGTAATATAATGTATAGGGTTGGGGCAGAGGTAGTGTCAATGTTGGAATTAGGGTTAGCACACATGAGTAAGATGGTGCAGTGGGGCTTTGACTTGCAGTTGTGGCCTGAGTCATGGCTTTGCTCTCCTGTACCATCTTGGTCATGTCTATCTTGCACAGTATATACATGAGTAAACATGTTGCCTTGGTTGTAGTTTTACTTATTTAAAGACTTGTGCATCTTTAGCTCAGAGACCCAGATCCTTAACACTTCTGATAAAAAATAAAACCTGTGACATTAAGTTTTAGAGATGATAATGTTTGCTCAAATTTAATGTTGGGTTGCCTGGCTTCTGTCAGTAATGCTTCTGATTTTTGGGGTATTTAATGATATAGTCACTGCTATTCTGCAGCCCATGAGAGTAGCCAGATGTATACCATGTACACTAGCTAAGAATAATTTATTCATTTTTGTAATGAGACATTACAAATGTTTTATCCAGAAATGTGATGATGCAGATATCATGTTTGATGGTTATACATTTTATTACTTTTTTTCACAATGCCTTGTCAATTAAATGGGAAGTTTGATTAATTTTGCACTTTCTCTGGCTGAAATGGAAGGGACTACATTATGTAATCTGTTTTACAATTAAAAAAAAAAAATACTAGCTATGCGTCTGTCTGCACCTTACTTAGCCAGCATCTAATATTCTTTTAAAAATGAAATACAGAACCCCACTTCTAGCGAGGTCATACTTGAATAGTACTGACTGATTCGACTTGAATTCCTGCTAGCTTAATTATTCTAAAGCACACTTGCTGGGTAAGCAGTCCTTAATGGAAACATTTCATTAGATATGCATTTAGTAGCAGGGTATAATTTTTCCATAATAGCATCTCCCTGCAATGCATTTCCACAAATAGCTTCCAGAACCGATGTATTATCAAGTCATAAAATTACATTCTGAAGCAACTATTCAAGTTATAGAAGTTTGTCAGAAACCATATAATTGGTTTTAAAAGAAAATGTTTGATTTAACTAATTTGGAAAAACCTCAAGTCACTCAGAGTTGACATCATATCCCAACTAAGTTGACTTTAAACAAAGAAATACATAATTTGTACTAAATATATATTATGACATTTACCATGCAGATATGTTTTGATACAATTTTACCATTAACTTTATTTTAATTTGCTTTATTTTATTTATCCATCATTTAGTGCCACAAGGCCAACTAACATTTTTTATGGTAGTCCCAAGATGGTATTATTCCTGACTAGTGAAATTTTTCCTTGGCACCGAGGAACTTTCCCTATTGAATTTTTTTTTGTTTTATTTTTTTTTTTGTTTCAATATGTGCAATGGGATCTTTTATATCCAGCTAAGCTATCAACAAATCAGCCTGCTGGCATCTCGGTTATGCCACCCCACAGTGTCAGTAATGGAAAACTAATACACCCAAGCGATAAAACCTACAGCATTCTGTCCATCTATTACTAAGTACTAAGTGTGCTACCTGTTGTGCCAGTGACACTTTAAAATAGGGTCTATATTATGTTATCGGCTGCTTACCTTGTCGAACGCCTAAACGTTCACAGCTAAGGGTCACAAACTGACAATCTCGAACACCCACTTAAGCAAATTCTTTCACTGGGAAAGAATTCGCTTGACCATGCCAAACTAACATAAACTTCCAACCCATTAAAAAAAGGGGGAGCATCACCCCTCACACCTCCCGATGTGGGGGAATGTGCTCCTCATACCACTCCTAACTAAATATACCAACTCCGAGATCGCTTGTCAGAAAAATATGTATTAATGTATGTGTTTAGTGCTTATTAGAAGCTAAAAGGGTTAACATATTTCATTCTATTTTATGTACAGCTTAGTTTTGTATGAAACTACGAGATGTTTTCTGAAACTGCAAGATGCTCTCTGACCTAGTATTTGCTAGCACAACAAAATTCATGTTTATGCCTTTTGGAAATTTACTGAGAAGCAGGTGATTATCTGCTAGGTCAGGAAAATAATGAATAGAACAATACTGTTTTCTATAACGTTATTGAACTTGAACAATCAGCTCTGTTCATGTTATGAGAACATGCACAGCTACAGAAAAAGATAGATACAGTTGAACAAAGACTGCTTGAAGAAATGAACTATAATCTGTACTTGCTTTGTGCTCGAATTAGCCATAGTGCCTTCAATGGTAACATTACATAGTGAGAAGTTGTATCTAACCGGTGGTCTCCAAGGCCACGTTGTTTTTCTTAGGAAGTTTTTTCTTAAATTTGATAGTGTCAGCAGAAAATCATGGACAAACAGCTGCTATGAAATAATACTGTAAGAACTTGTGATTTATTACGTCAGCTTTGTAGGCAATGTCTTGTAAGAAATGTATAAGAATGGCTTCACTTCCTGATTCTAGTTAGACAAACTCTGTATTAGCATGTTTTTGTCTCCTTGCTGCAAAAATTAAAGTGCCATATCCTGAACCTGCCATGTATTGATCTTTTTGAAGTTGTTTTTTCCTTTGACAGATTGGTCCTTCGGACCGGAAACTCTCACTTCGTCTCAGGTCAGATGGCCCAGTGGCATGAAACTGTACGGGGAAGAAACCACATCGGTTCTTCTGTTCTGAAAGACCTCCGACTAAATTGTCGTTCAAAAGAGGCCAGCCACTGTTCTGATCTGCGACTGGAGGATGAGTTAATGTTTTTTCCTCAAACCAGACGATCAATCACGGAGGCTCAGTTAGGGAGGAATTTACCTTTTTTTCTGTTTTAGATCAGGGACTTGATTTGTATCATCTGTCAGGAGATTTGTTTGTATACAAGTCAGGGACAGGAAGATTGCAATCATGTCATAGATCAGGGAAACAGAACAGGTAGACAGTTATTCTAGATAAACTGTGAAAAAGAGAAATCGTGGTACCACGTAAAAATAAGAAGGGTTACGTAACATTTTAACAGTTAGAACAATATGGGAAATAAGTGCACAAAAAGATCCCAAGATCCGCCGTTAACTGATGATGCAAAATATATGCAATTACAGCGTGCCGACAATGTTAGGTACTATACAAAATGGGTTAATAAATATGAATTTGATGGCAAATTAGAAAAATACTCACTTATTAAACTTGTCAAACAGCTTAAAACTGACACAAAAGGTCAGGTAAAAAAGCAATGTCAATTAGGCATTCCTCAGGCACACAGGTGGCTTGAGGAAGCAAATTGTAGGGAACAAAAGAGTGATAATTCAAAAGCAATGTTTCTAGATAAAGAGGACAATAATTTAGTAATAGCATCAGCCCCTCCGCTTCTCTTATCAGAATATGAAGCGAGTGGACAAGCTGGTCCACCTCCGCTATACCCAGCTGTCCCCGCGAAACCAAGACCATTTGTCAGAGATCCCGTCGAGACTAGGTCTCGAACACGTAACTTAAGAGGGGATATTGAGTTATATCAAATGAACAAAAATTCACGAACTATGAGTGAAGAAGAAATATGTCCACTCATAGAAGTACCAAATCCTCAAGCAGGACATGAAGGGCAGGACCCAACTCTCCTGGTATATAGACCATGGACACCGGAAGACATCCGGAAAGCCACAGAGGGAATTCCCCATGCAAAAGTTAATTTTAGAAAATTCTTAGAAGACTTACAGGGCATGAGGTTAAGTTATCATTTAAATGGAGAAGAAGTAGAAAAAGTAGTTAGACAAATCGTAGGTCCAGATTGGCACATGATCAGTGGCAACTGGAATCCCTGTGACGCAGAACACAAGCCACTCCCACATAGCAACACAGAGCTGGATAACAGAGTAAAAGGTCTTACAGACCGAATCTCTGAGAAATGGAAGCCTAGGGCAGACTGGACTTGCATTAATCAATGCATCCAACAAGAAGGTGAAACTGTTGACAGATATTATGCTAGATTATTAGAGTGTTTTAATAACCTTTGTGGAATGCAGATACCTGAAGACCAAACACATGATTCCCCGTATGAGCAGCAGCTAAAGAATGCATTTTTAAAAGGCAGTATTTTGCCTATAAGCAGCTTTATTACAAAGCACATGGTAGTCCATCATACAAGTAGATTACAGTCACTACTTGAATATGCTAGACATGCCGAAAGGCATTTTAACAGTAAAAAGAAAAAGAAAGCCCAAGTATTTTCTGTAGAAGATGGAGCAGAAGTTTATGTAGTACAGTCCAGGAGAAAGGGCAAGAAAAGTGCCCAGGGAAACAAACAATCTGATAAGTGATCAGAGGAGTTTGAAGAGAGAAAGAAAAGGGGTGAATGTTTTAAGTGTGGAAAAAAGGGACATTTAGCAAGGGATTGCAAGAAAAACAAGAAGGTAGCCATGGAAGATAATGAGGGTGAGGACTGACTATATGATAGTCAGGAATCACTAGAAGGGAATAACCAAGAAAAGACAAATGCAAATGTGATAGAGGGAGTAGAGAATGTGAAAGAAGAAATAGAGGAAGTGTAGGGAATCGCAGATAGTGAAGAAAGTGACATTTTAGACTTAGCATTATTGAGCCTAGAGCTCTACTTAGTAGATACGAAACCGGAAGTTACATTTCTGGTAGAGGGGAGGGAAGTTAAATTTCTGTTTGACTCAGGGGCATCGCGGACCTGATACATCCTTCCAAACTACCAGAAAATTCAGAATCACTCAATTACATATTAGTGAAAGCAGCTAATGGACAGCTGTATCGGGAGCCACTCTCCCATAACATAGCAATAACTGACCCTGTTTCAGGGATGACCCAGAAAAGCAAAATTGTTGTTTCTGCAAAATGCCCAGTAAACCTTTTGGGCAGAGATCTTATGCAGGTATTTGGCATAGCAGTAGTTCCAACTATGCAGGGTATGGAAGCACAGTGACAAATGGGTACTTTTGTAGTGCGACCGGAGGGCGAAACATTTTATTGGTACAGCCAGGACTTGGTCACGACTGGTCCAGGGGCAGTAACCGAAAAGCTGATAAATGTAGCCATCAGTAAGTCCCCCTCCCTTGACACTGATAAACAGCATTTGTTGCACTGTACTCTGTATTATTGTAGCACACCAGGACCTGATAAGGAATATGAGCAAGAACTGTTTAGAAACCATGCAAACAGATTAGTATTACATAATCTGTACTGGGACACAGAAGGGAACAGTGTAGCCAGCTGTTCATTGCCCAGGAATTCTTTGCACTCTATAAATCTAATCGATTACCACATGTTAGTTTGACTAAGGACAAGAATGTGAAATGGGCAGACCTAGGAGAAAAAGTCACAAAGTGGGAAAAACAGACAAAGTTAGAACTGTCAGAACAGGGAGTACAGAAGCAGAAGTTAAATTGGATAACACAGGCACACCCAGCTGTACACTTGCAGTCTAGCAAGGACAGCTGATTAGCACTCTTACTAGAAGAGGAAGAAAATGCCTTACGGAGCATACCAGAAACTCTCTGGTCAACAGGGAAATCAGATGTAGGACTAATTCGTACAGCAGGACCAGTTACTATCACGCCAAAATCAGCATTTAGACAACAAAAGAGACAGTATCCCTTAAGGAAAGATGCAGAAGTAGGAATCAAACCTATAATAGCAGCTTTACTTAAGGAAGGAGTACTGGTAGAATCTCCTGATTCACCATGTAACACACCCTTATTTCCTGTCAGGAAAGCAAACGGAGAATGGCATATGGTCCAAGATTTACAAGCTGTAAATGATGCAATAATACCTAGAGCACCTATGGTGCCAGATCCACATACCCTATTGAATGATTTGAAGCCTCAACAGAAGTATTTTTCTGTGGTAGATATTAGCAATGCGTTCTTTTCGATACTGATACACCCTGACAGACAACATTGGTTTGCATTCACATTTCAGGGGAAAAGGTATACATACACGCGACTACCACAGGGATATTGTGAAAGTCCAACAATATTCTCACAAGAAATGGCAAGCAACTTGGGGGGATTTACCCCGCCGAGAGGTAGTCAGATTTTACTTTATGTAGACAACATCCTGCTGGCAGCCCCCACCCAGCAAGAATGCAGAGAAGATACCATAGCATTATTACATTTTTTAGCCACTCAAGGACATAAAGTAAACAAGAACAAGTTGCAGCTTTGGAAAAAGCAGGTTAAATACTTGGGATATGTAGTATCCAAAGAAGGCAGAACATTAGATGAAGATAGAAAAATAGCAATTTTACAAGCACCCAAACCGACTACCAAGAAGGAAATGATGTCCTTCCTGGGTACGACTAATTTCTGTCGGAGTTGGATTACAAACTATGCCTTGGAGTCTGCTCCACTGACTAACTTGATATACAAGAAGCCTATGGCAGCACAAGATTTATTACAATGGACACCAGAAGCAGAATCAGCTTTCTGCAAACTAAAACAATTGATAGCATCCTCATTAGTTTTAGGATTACCAAACTATCACAAATGCTTTTTCCAAACTGTAGATTGTAAGCAAGGTTATATGACATCAGTGTTAACACAGCAACATGGGGACAAACAATGCCCCATAGCTTACTATTCATCTCAGCTGGACCCAGTGGCGCAATCCCTGCCCCACTGTGTACAAGCAGTAGTCACAGCTGCAATGGCAGTACAGGCTTCAGCCTCAGTAGTGTTGTTCCACCCTCTCACATTGAGAGTGCCCCATGCAGTCGCGATTATTTTACTGCAAGAAAAAGTAGCATATCTTTCTCCTGCTAGACATCTTTCCTGTATGACTATACTGTTGAGCCAACCTCATATGACAATTGAATGATGTACAACTTTGAATCCGTCTACCTTGCTCCAAACCCCTGCAGATGGCACACCACACAGCTGCCTGCAGGAGATTGAGCAAAAGACACTACCTAGAAAAGATCTAACGGATGTTCCCTTGGATGATGCCGAGGTGACATATTACGTGGACGGCTCATGCAGAAGGGGTCCTACAGGACAGAACCTAGTAGGGTATGCAGTAGTTTCTGATACTGAGATTTTAGAAGCAAAGTCTTTACCACACAACTTATCTGCACAAGCAGCAGAATTGATTGCCTTGACAAGGCCATGTACCTTGGCAAATGGTAAATGTGTAAACATTTTTACTGATAGCCAGTACGCTTTTACTACTGTACATGTTTTTACGCAACAGTGGAAGAATAGAGGAATGATAACATCTACTGGCAAACCAATTAATCATGCGCAGTTTATTTTAGATTTGTTAGAATCTATTCAGTTATCTCAGAAAGTAGCTATTTGTAAATGCGTAGCTCATACCAAGCAACAGGATAGGATTTCAAAAGGTAATGTGAGAGCTGATACAGCTGCAAAGCAGGCAACTTCAGCTTCAGATATATTTCTTTTGAGTGAGGAATTACAACCTTCTGAGATTTTAGATTTAGAAATGTTGAAAACAATGCAGACACTTACTACAAAAGTAGAAAAACAGAAATGGATAAAACGAGGAGCAATTCTTGAGAAAGGCTGTACATCTCCAAAGAAGGAAAAATGATTTTGCCGTCTAATTTGTTTAGATATGCAGCTTTGTTGAGCCATTGGCAGTGCTAATTCTCAACAGGGGGGATGGTACAGTTAGTGAATCGAGTGTTCACAACATATGGATTTATAAACTACACAAAAAATATTTGTGCGGCATGTCATGTTTGTAATAAGCATCATGCACAAGGGGCATTGAAGCCTAAGCAAGGGAGTTTCCCTGCACCACCGTACCCGTTCCATACTATCTGTATGGATTTCATAGAACTGAACAAATGTGAAAATAAGAAGTATTGTCTTGTCATTACAGATATGTTTTCCAAATGGATGGAAGATTTTCCGACCAAAAATCCAGATGCAGCTACTGTTGCAAAAATTCTTGTTAGGGAAATTATTCCTAGATTTGGCATACTGGAAAATATCTACAGTGACAATGGCACACAATTTGTAAATCAAACTATACAACAGTTGAGCCGATATTTTGGAATTTCTTTGAAAAACCATTGTGCATACCATCCACAATCTGCAGGACTAGTAGAGAGGCATAATGGGGTTTTGAAAAGTAAACTTAGGAAGTTAATTAGTGAGACACAAAATAATTGGGTGTACTGCCTGCCTCTGGTACTGTTGAGCATGAGAACTGTTCCAAATGCAAAGGGGTTAACTCCTTTTGAAAAATTATTTGGGAGGGCATATTATATACCTCAGTGGAAACCTCTCATGCCTGCAGACCAGGAGGCCGACAGTTCTCTCACAGAATATTTGAGATGACTTCTAAGTAATAAACAACTTTTGCAGTTAAATTCTGTTTCAGATAAAGAACAAACCAGATCATCGGAAGCAGCAGTAGTCCCAGGCACGTGGGTCTGGGTGAAAACCGTAAAGAAAAAGAATTGGACATCACCGAAGTGGGAAGGGCCATACCAAGTGCTACTGTCAACACCCATTGCAGTCAAGATCACAGAGCGAGCATCCTGGATTCATCTGACACTATGTAAACTGGTTAAAAACTTTGAACTGGACAAAAAACTTGTTACTGTTACACAACAAGAACAAAATGACCAGATATGGAGAATATAGGAATGCAGAACAACCTCAGAAGTATTGCATGATCATTCTGTTAACTATACTGATAACAATAATCTTTTTGCTGTGGCCTTTCCTTTTTCCAGCCACATGAGCTGAACTGAATAAACGTGATGCGTTACTCATAGACTGGCATCCAAATTTTAACACTTACCAAGCGATCAAACATGTGTATGCTGAGACTTTTAATGTTTCAAATTATTGGGTTTGTACAGCTATACCAACAGCATACGAGGGATTATTAATGACTGCTGTCCCCCTAGGGGTCAATGAGAACTGGAAAAATTAGATGTTTGATACTACGACTGTAAAATCACAAGATAAAATAGCATTGTACCTGCCTGTTACACAAAAGGGAATTGTGTGTTTTTACAAAAATGATACTGTTCAGGTGGGTTGGAGCAATTGTAATGTGACTGTTCCTTACAAATGTTATACCAAAGCTAATAATGCAGGTTCTATTTGTGATACAAACTATGACTCATTTCTTGAATCAATGAGCAAAACAGTTAATGAAGTACAACATAATCCTGTTCTTTTTAAGCAACTATCATTGATAGAAAAATGTTTCATGCAGGGCAAGTATATATTAATACTAAAGTAGAGGATTGTTATTTTGTGTGTGGAAAAAAAGCATACAAATGGTTACCTGAGAATTGGTCCGGCAGTTGTTTTTTGGGTACCTGGTTCCGGCCATACGACACACTGTAGTTTTGCCTCGAGGAAAAATTCGAAATGTCAGAGAGGTCACCAAGAAACCTGGAAATCCAATCAAGAAACCTGAGAATCCAGTGGGACGAATCGAAGCAGGCTGGAGAAACCATAACTCCGTAAAAAACAAAGATAAACTGACACACATGGACTTGAGTGACACTATTATATCGTGGGCAGGTATAGCCCCTGCATATGGTGCAGTAAAATCGATTTGGGAGCTGACAAAACTGTCCAAACTTCTCGAAGTAATGAGCAATGCAACCTTTTTTGCTCTCGAATTAGTTACTGATGAACTGAACGCTATGAGAACTGTGGTGCTTCAAAACCCCATGGCTCTCGACTTCACCCTAGCGGCGAAAGGTGGTACTTGCGCTTTAATAAAAGAGGAGTGCTGTTCATATATTCCTGACAACCAGCATGAGATAGACGACCACCTTGAGGTAATTCAGCAAGTGTCGGCCATGACCAAACCAGGCCCAAACCCACTGATGGATTTTTTCCAGAATTTGTTTGGGAGGTGGGGTACCATCCTAATGAACATCCTGATTGCCATTTGTGTGGGATTACTCCTATTAGGAGTGTGTGTTTGTTGTGGTATTCCCTGCATGAAAAGATTAATTAAAGATTTTATAGACATGTCAGTTTCCGAGACTTTGTATCAAAGTACAGAATTTGAAGAACTGTTAAAAAAATGAAACACTTTCATAAGTTTAAACTGAATGACTCTCTTAACTGCAAATTCTGAATGAAAGAGGTTAGGAGAAGAAGCAAACTGTTTATGCTTTTGAAAATAGAATAAAAAGTATTAACAGGGGGGAAATGTCAGAAAAATATGTATTAATGTATGTGTTTAGTGCTTATTAGAAGATGTAAGCATAGTTTTGTATGAAGCTACAAGATTCTTTCTGAAACTGCAAGATGCTCTCTGACCTAGTATTTGCTAGCACAGAAAAATTCATGTTTATGCCTTTTGGAAATTTACTGAGAAGCAGGTGATTATCTGCTAGGTCAGGAAAATAATGAATAGAACAATACTGTTTTCTATAACGTTATTGAACTTGAACAATCAGCTCTGTTCGTGTTATGAGAACATGCACAGCTGCAGAAAAAGATAGATACAGTTGAACAAAGACTGCTTGAAGAAATGAACTATAATCTGTACTTGCTTTGTGCTTGAATTAGCCATAGTACCTTGAATGGTAACATCATATAGTGAGAAGTTGTATCTAACCGGTGGTCTCCAAGGCCACGTTGTTTTTCTTATGAAGTTTTTTCATAAACTTGATAGTGTCAGCAGACAATCTTGGACAAACAGCTGCTATGAAATAATATTTTAAGAACTTGTGATTTATTACGTCAGCTTAGTAGGCAATGTCTTGTAAGAAATGTATAAGAATGGCTTCACTTCCTGATTCTAGTTAGACAAACTCTGTATTAGCACGTTTTTGTCTCCTTGCTGCAAGAATTAAAGTGCCATAATCTGAACCTGCCGTGTATTGATCTTTTTGAAGTTGTTTTTTTCCTTTGACATCGCTCTACATTGGGGAAAGGGCAAATTCCCCGCAATGGTCAAGAGAATTCCTTCCCGGTGAAAGAATTTGCTTAACTGGCCATTTGAGACTGTCAGTTTTAGACCCTTAGCTGTCGACGTTTAGGCATTCGACAAGCTAAGCGGTCGATAACATAATATATTTGTTTATTTATTTTTATTTATTTTACTTTATTTTACATTTGTTGAAAAGGATAGTCCAACTGGATACATGTCCATTTTCAGCGGAGGCCTGGGATAAAAGCTCCAAGGTAGAACATACATTAACAAATCACAAAATGATTACAAGTTACACACAATTTACAGGCTCCAGTTGAGCAAGCAGGTAATATAATCATACAGTTTTAAAACAGAGTTGACAAATTGACTAGGCAATATAACATGATTACAGACTATAGAGGAGGATCTAGTTGGGTTTTGAACAAGGACATAGCCAGTAAGCTTTAAAGTATAGCTTAAGGCTTTTTTTGAACTGAGTAACAGGGAGTTCAAGAGTAAGATCAGCAGGAAGAGAGTTCCAAGTTTATAGACCATTAAAAAGGCTACATCATTTTCCATATTATTTTAATAGAGCTATGCCATACTATAGGTGCTGAGCTGCTCAATGTAAAGTATTTTTTGTTTAATTGGATGATTTAATTTGATTGGATGTTTGTAGTTCATTCACGGGTGGGTAAGGATACTCTCAATTTGCACGAGCGATACTGCACTTAGATGACAGACATAATGCCTTTCAGCTCTGTGGTTTGGGGCTTGTTACTGACTCCACTTAATGAGTATGTGGCTATTGCATAAGTTTATAGATAGTTATTGGTCATGCTGAAGTGGAGGTCATCAAGAAGCCTAGACCGCACTTCTGCTAAGAATGGCTGAAACCGACTGCACTAAGGATCAGAATCCTTGAACTGGATTCATCGAAAAAAATGGATGCAAAAAAAGCAAACACATTTTTTTAAGTGTTTTTGCAGGGTGGCATGCCCCCCCACCTCTGATGTGATGGTAAGCACTCCCCCCACACACACCCGCTGAACTTATACATACCAACTCCATGGATGCACCAACTTGGATCATCACCATCATCAATCACCTTTTGCCATTTTTTAATGTTCATGCAATGTGACAACAGTCTGACATCTCTGTACTGCTCACAGTCGCGGATGTCTCCTTTGTTGTTGTATACTCACACCATACTGACAACAGTCTGACATCTCTGTACTGCTCACAGTCATGGATGTCTCCTTTGTTGTTGTATACTCACACCATACTGACAACAGTCTGACATCTTTGTACTGCTCATATGTCGTGGATGTCTCCTTTGTTGTTGTATACTGACACCATACTGCTATGAGTACCCTCAGCACCCATTTCTTCCCCTATTTCACCCAACATCTTGATTATATTTGCTGAGACCTCATCTGAGCCTGATGCTTTCCCTGAGTTCACTTTCCTTAGTGTTGTTCTTACTTCTTCTAGGTTGGGCGCCTCTCCTCCTTTGATCGAAGGCCGTATCTGGGCAGTACAGCTTCTGTGAGGTGTTCTTCATTCAGAAGCTGCTGAAAGTTCTCCTTCCATTGATGTTTGCTTTCCTATGGACTGATAAGAAAGTTATTTCTTCCATCCTTTATGAAGGGTGCATGAATGTCTTCTTTATCTTTTCATCTTTGCCTTGCAACCTGATATAGTTTCTTTGTGCCATCTACTAATTCACTTTCCAGAAGCTGATAGTGTGCCTCTGATACCTTCTTCTTTGCCATTGCAAGTCCTTTCTAAGCCTCTTTCTTTGCTGACCTGAATACATTTTTTGCCTAGGCCTTCTTTTCTGTCTCCCTCTTTGTCCTGCACCCTTTCTTTTTTTTTTTTGATGACTTCCTGGCCTTCTGCATTCTGCCACCTGCTTTCCTTACGTGCCCTATTTCCAATAGTTTTCCTTATGTACCTTATTTCCATACCTGGAACAGCTACATACCTATTCTGCCGTCCTTATACATGCTGTTTTGAGGTGCAGCCATTTCTACAACTCCACCTGTTCGCTCTACTTCCTGAGGTGCTAGACCCCTGAGTATTTCCTTGAACTCTTGTACTTTCTCTCCAGTCAACTTCTAGGTTTCAGTCTAGTCTCTGTTGACCATAGAGCCTTCTCTGACCACTGATTGCAGCAGATTGTAGCAACCACTGGTTTATACTTTGGACCAACTGTTGCACTACATATGACTTTGCAATTGCTGCTTCTACCCTTTTCCTGAATGCAAAGAAAGTCTACCTGAGTTCCCTGTTGGCCACTGTCATGTGTGATCTTGTGATTGTCTCTCTTACTGAACCATGTGTTGGTCACCATTTGCCAGACAGAAATCTAAAAGTGCTTCTCCTTCTTTATTTCTGTTGCTTCACCCAATGAGCCAAGGTAGTCTTCATATTGTGTTCTGTCTATCCCAGGATGTGCTATCAGTTCAGGTATTATGAACACCAATTTATATTGTCCCACTTGATCTAGAAATTCCTGCAACCGATGTCTGAATGTAGTCTTCTCCTCACTATCACATCCCTGCTGTGGGGAACAGGCTGAGATTATTAACAGTGCCCAAATCTTACAATGGAGTCTGATTACCACAAGTATATCACTAATTCTGATAACATCTCTGTCTTCTGAAGCCTCTCCCTCACCACAATTACTACACCATGTCTAGTTTGCCATCCCCATGTGTATTAGTCTCTGGACCCCAAGACAACTTAAAGAAGGGGCAAAATTCCCCCCAAAAGGCATTTCTGTTGGCAGAGCTCTACAAAAGTGATTTCTTATGGAGTAACTACACTTGTCGGTCGGTTGAAACTCAGACATCTGTGTCTCAAGAGTTCAATCTTTGCCCACCAGTAGGGTAACATAGACAAACCTCACTTACTCAGGAGCTCCAAGTCACACAGCAGGCAAATGGAAGCTGAAGAAAACAAACTAAGGACTGCAGGAAACAGGTTATTAACAGCTCCAAACCTTAATTCTCTGGGTTAACCACCAAATCCAAAAGTCTCCATCTGAGAAACAATCCTCGGGCTGTTGTATGACAGGCAGAGATATGCACAACAATATGAACTTGTTAGCCTCAAGGGGATAAACAGATTTCTTGTAGGTACAGAAGTTTCCTCCCATTTCCCAAAAATATGTTGATGAAATTCACTGTTTGGAACAGTTCCTCTTTATTGCATCAGCACTGACTCATGACCAAACAAAATCAATAATGTACCATTTCAGTTATCCACGAAACAAATAAATAAAAGTCTTGCACATATAAATAGATACATATTGACAGGTGCCATGTTAACAGTGAATTTCAGAGCTCTCTAGTACCAAAAACTGTGGCAGTTTATAAGACAACAAAAACAGTTTTGTACACCTAGACATTCAGGTGTACCTGCTCTAAGCTAACAGGTACATTTGCAGAATAAAAACATAATTTTGAAATTAAGTGGCATTTTAAGAATCTTTGAGGCCCTGCTATAATTACTAGTAAAGGCACTGTTTATTTGTGTAGTACAACAAAGTCAAGTCAGATTGTTGCAGTTAGTGTAGACAACAAATATCACCATTCATTTTTAGTTCATCACACATTCAGTGACCCAATCAGCAGTTTGATTTAGAGTAAATATTGAATGCCCATTTAAAATTACCTAAGTTCTTTCAAAGAACAAGGTTAAAGTACTGTTTTTACAAGGAAAACCCCTGTGTAAAACATTAGGGTCATGGAATTGGCTCTTTTCTTCCATTCCTGAACTATATAACATGAAATATTAAATTTAAGTCTGATTGAAATCTCAGAAAATGTTGGCGTATTTATTGAAAACTGTAAAAATGCATCTAAAGTACAAAAGCTGGAAATGCTGATGTTCTTCATGGTTCACTGTTACAGTCATTACTGTAGGGTTCTTCCTGCTGGCAGCAGCCCTCGATCGGCCAGAGTCCCAAAGTCGGGTCCAACGTCGGCTGAAGTCGCTCCTGCCCTGACGTCAGTGCGCCAGGGGTATAAAGACCTCAGCTGACGCCATTTTCCCCAGTCTTTCTTGCCATGCGGTGCCCGTTGCAAAGCAGTTCACAAGTGCAGGTCGGCTGACTCCTGTTTATTTTTGGTGTCTTTTGAATTGAAGACTTCTTCTTTTGAGCTAAGTACCCCGTTGGGGAAACCTTTTTCTTGCTCCAGTCCAATGTCAGAAAAAGTTAATAACTGTATTTCTTGTGGGAAGCAAATACCTCATAAGGATTTTCACTCTTACTGTATACCTTCCTTAGGTCCTGACCATGACGTAGCTAATTGTAGGTTTTGTGCTAAGTTTAATCAACGCACTATTAGGCATAGGTACGATTTTGCCTTCCATTATTTTGGAAAAAGATTTAATTACAATATGTCGTCGGATTCTTATCCGGCTACTGCAGTGTATAAGAGGTGCAAGGATAAAGACAGGCCTCCAAGGTCCAAAGTGGATGACTTTATTCAACCAGAGCCAGTTGCTGGTTTGGCTGTCATCATCCACCACTTTTGAACCGGTTGCCTGTACCGACTCCCGTGAGGAGCCGATGGGGCCTTCATACTTTTCAGGGATTGGACCTCTGGATATTGCTCCCTCAGATGGGTCCGGAGCCGCTGTGCAGGCACCGGCTTCTAAGGGAGTTTTTAGGCCTACACTGCTTCATGTACAGATGACTCCAGTTTTGCAGTCAAGGACAAAGGCAAAGACTAAGGCTCCAGCAAAGACAAAGCAGCATGCACAGGCACCTTCTGTTCTGGGCCCTAGACCTCAAAGACAGATGCTTAGAATGGCTGAAGACCTGTTAACTATGATCAGGGTTTCTCATCCCCCTCCTGACAAGAGACCTAGGCTAGGCTAGAGCCAAATTATGATTCCTCAGATCAAGTTTCGATTTCTTCTGCTTCTTCTTCTGAGCAGGATTATTCCTTCCCTCCTTATGAGGATTCTGATGCTGAAGAATCCCTTCCTTCGGCCTCTCCTCCTGAGGATTATTCATTTGGGGAAACCTTGCATGACATGAAACAGCATTTTCACTGGGAAGGGCAGGAATACTCTGAATCTAAGAAAAGGCTTAGGGATTTTCTTCTGCTTCCACAGCATAGACCCCTGGCTATTCCCCCTGTATTGGACATTGTGGATGATGTTTTTACAGAGGCATCTCTCTCTCCTGATTCTTTTCCTTCTGCTCCTGTCAAACCAGATAGGTATTATAGGGTTCCAGATTCCCACAAATATCTTTCTAAGAATCCTTCAGCTGATCTAGAAACTATCTCTCAGGGCCCTAAGGGTGTTAAGGCGGCCTCTGCTAAGAATTCTATTCCCTCTGACCGAGAGTCCAGAGCCTTGAAAAGATGGGGCAAAAAAGTTTATACTTCTGCTACATTGTCTATTAGAGCTTTGAATTGTCAATTTCATATGTTAAAATATCAGCAATACCTTTTGTCTGTGTTAAAGCAAAATATGTCTGCTGTTTCTGGTGGTGCAGACAATAAGGAATTACAGGATTTATTACATGCTACTGAGTAGGTGGGTAAACATACCCTGCATTGTGGTTTTGATTCTTTGGAGGCTTCTTGCAGGGCTGCAGCAACTGGCACAGTTATTAGAAGGCATGCTTGGTTAAAGAAGCAAAATAAAGCAAAGCTTTTAGATGCCCCTTTGCAACACAATGTTTTGTTTGGGGCCAAAGCTGAGGAAGTATTGAAGAAAACGGAAGACAAAGCCAAATCTATGCAGACGGTTAAAGATTTTCTACAGGTACAACCCCCTAGGTTTAGCAGGAATTGGCCAGCTAAACCTTGGTCCTTTCTGAGCTTGGACAGACCTCAGAGGGGCAGATACAGGTGTTCCAGAGGTAGGGGTCAGGCACAGCCCCCTTTCAGAAATAAGCAGTGGAGTGCCCCCTCTCCCAAGGGAGGGGAAGATAGGTCACAACCTTACAGGAAACAGTCATTATGACTCTCCCTTACTAGCTCCAGGGGCTCCCCTCCTGGATGCACCTTTGGGAGGAAAAATCTCTCTTTTTTATCACAATTAGTGCCGCATAACCCAAGACAAATGGGTTCTGGACATAGTTTCAAGGGGTTACAGGTTTCATTTCCATACCTTGCCAAAATCAAATGGATGGCCAGATCTGCCAAAGCATCAATGGGCAGAGGCACAACGGCAAGTTCAGTCCCTCATGGATATGAGGGCCATAGGTTTGGTACCAGATTCAGAAATGGGGCAAGGGTTTTATTCAAGACTTTTCCTGGAAAATGTATGGAGACCAATCCTGGACCTTTCCGTATTGAACAACTTCCTAGAAATTCCAAAATTCAAGATGCTCACTTTGCAGCAGCTGCTGCCTATGCTGAGCAAGAACGCTTGGATGGTGACTTTGGACTTGAAGAAGGCTTACCTGCATATTCCCATACGGCAAGAGTGCAGAAGGTACCTGAGATTCAAAGCGGGCTCGAGGCATTACCAGTTCTCTGTGCTGCACTTTGGCTTATCTACTGTGCCCAGGGTCTTTACAAAGTGCCTGGCACCAGTAATGGCATTTTGCAGACAGAAGGGAATTCAAATATACCCTTATCTGGACGATTGTCTCATTCAAGTGGATGAAAAGGAGACTTTACTTCAGCATTTGTGCAGCATCTTCTCTTGTGCCTAGGGTTCACAGTGAACTTAAAGAAATCAAACCTGGTGCCCACGCAGCAAATTACTTTCCTGGGTGCGCTTCTGAGCTCTACAACCCAGATGGCTTATTTGACACCAGACAAAAAAGTGCAACTGGCTTCTTATTTCAAAAATCTGGCTTTAATGAGTCAGCTGTCTGCAAGAAAAATTCTGCAGGCTCTGGGTTACATGGCATCCTGCATTCTGTTAATACCATATGCAAGACTGCATATGAGGAAGATACAGTGGTACCTCAAGAGTGTATGGTCTCAGCATTGCTACAGTCTGGAAACAGTGATTGCAATTTTGCCTTGTCTCTGGCAGGAGTTTCTTTGGTGGGCCGAGGCCTGTCTCCAGAACAAGGGGAGGCCTTTCTGTCCCATTCCAGCCAATCAAGTCATAACAATGGATGCTTCGAATTATGCATGGGGAACCCACATGCAAGGGAAATGTCTTCAGGGTGCCTGGACAGAGGACCAAATGCATCTGCACATAAATTTGAAGGAGATGCTAGCTGTACAGAATGCCCTGACAGCCTTCAAAGATCTTATTCTACCGGGGCAATTACTGATAAAGACAGACAACACTACGGTGATGTGGTACATAAACAAGCAGGGAGGCTCTCACTCTTACCCCCTGTGCAGATTGGCCATGGCTCTGTGGAACACAGCACTAGCCAACAAGGTGGACTTACAAGCTCAATTCCTGCCAGGAAAGGACAACATTCTGGCAGACAGTCTAAGCAGAAATCTTTCGGATCCACACGAATGGATGTTGGATGTTCGGATATTCAGGATGATAACGGAGGCGTGGGGGTGCCCGGACATAGATCTTTTTGCATCTCCCCAAAACCATTAACTTCAAACGTTCTGCACGAGGACCTACCACAAGCTAGCATGGAAAGTGGATGACCTTGAATTCAGTTGGAAGCACCTCTCAGTATATGCTTTTCCTCCTTTGCCTCTTCTACCTCGGATACTTCTGAAAATCAAACAGGACAGACTGCAAATGATTTTACTGGCTCCCAACTGGCCTCGGCAATTCTGGTATTCCACCCTGATGAGCCTGGCTCAGGGCCCACCCTGGATTTTGCCACAACTTCCACATCTACTGTCTCAACGAGACGGACATTTCCTAAACAGCCATGTCAAAACTCTGAATCTAGCAGCCTGGCGGATCCAGGGTCTTTAAGCAGTTCTACCCTTACCAAACAGGTACTGGACGTAATTCTTGAAGCTAGACGGCCTAGCACCAGGAAATCTTATGCAGGTAAATGGAAAAGATTTTGCTCCTGGACTCAGGCCCAGGGTTTTGATTCTGCAGTTCCAAACATTCCTCTGATTTTACAATACCTAACAGAGATGTTACATAAGGGCCTATCTTTATCATCTATCAAAATTCATGCTTCTGCTATTTCTGCACATTACAATACGGATCCCCCAATCTTTTCTCATCCATTACTTAAGCAATATATGAGAGGGGCAAATAATATAAGGCCTCCTTTCAGAGCACCAGTTCCCACTTGGGATCTCAACTTTGTTTTGGAAATGTTAACTTTGTCTCCTTTTGAACCTGCAGCTTCCACAGATTTAAAGTTTTTATCATGGAAAACTACTTTTCTTTTAGCCATTACCTCTGCCAGAAGAGTTTTGGAATTGCAAGCTCTCATGGCTGTGGAACCCTTTATTATTTTTCATCAGGACAGGGTGTCCCTGAGGACAAATCCCACCTTTATGCCTAAGGTGGTTTCGAAAGTAGCCTTGAATCAGACTATTCATTTGCCTACATTTTATCCTAATCATCAAAGTGAAGAGGAAAGTATTTTGCATTCTTTAGATATACACAGGCAGCTTCGTTTTTACCTGGACAGGACCAAGATTTTCAGGAAATCGGACCAGTTGTTTGTGGCTTATGCTTCTACCTCACAGGGGAGAGCAATCACTAAGCAGACTATTTCTAAGTGGATTGCCTACTGCATCAAGTTCTGTTACTCTCATGATGGTAAACCTGTTCCTGTTAATGCCAGAACACATTCTACCAGAGCTACTGCCACTTCGGCAGCTTTTCTCAGTGGAGTTCCTACCAAGGAGATCTTAGAAGCTGCAACTTGGAGTTCTGTGCATACTTTTTCTAAGCACTACAATCTCCCTCTCTATTCTAAATCTAGGGCAGGCTTTGCCTCTGCAGTCCTGCAGGGTTTTGTGTCTGCCCCTTCTGTTCCTTCTCCATCCACCCTTTCTTAGCTTTGGGATTCAACCCTACGGTAATGACTGTAACAGTGAACCATGAAGAACATAGTACAGTTGTGTACTCTTACCATAAATGTAGATGTTTGAGTATGTTCACTGTTACAGTCTGGGTTACCCTCCCTCCTGTCCCCTCTTTTGTTGTTCTTTGAGTGCTGTCTGTGTCTCCTTGACATTTCTTTTTTCTCCAAGGTATTTTTGCTGGTGATATTTGGGAATGTTCTGGTTTATGTTTGCTTATTCTTTTTGATTAAGCTTTTGGCCTTTATTTTTGGGCACCTGACATCTGGGGCAAGAAAAACTGGGGAAAATGGCGTTGGCTCAGGTCTTTATACCCCTGGCGCACTGACATCAGGGCAGGAGTGACTTCAGCCAACGTCGGACTCGACTTTGGGACTCTGGCCGATCGAGGGCTGCTGCCAGCAGGAAAAACCCTACAGTAATGACTGTAACAGTGAACATACTCGAACATCTACATGTATGGTAAGAGTATACAACTGTACTTTCCTTGGTGTATCCTTACTTGTTTTTGCTCATTTCTTTTTTGTTTGATCATTTTCATGCTTTTATGTCAGCAAAGTTAAAAAAAATGTTTAGGTAAACGTTCCCCATTTCAGACAATGCAAACTACAAATTTTTTAGCCTACTAGAAAAAATGTAAGATGTTTGCAAGTGTGACAATTCATGTTTACTTAATATTGGTTCCTCAATGAAACATTTCATGGTTCTTACAGCTCTACTCTAGTTCAACAATTCAAACTATGGAAAGTTCTCATAGTTCAAAACAAATTAACAGTGACCCTAAGTTAAGAACAGAAGACACACCAATGAGCTTAATGTCTAATATTTCTACAATACATTTTGAAGCCAATATAGTGCAATATTAGATTACTAGGATAATGTTAGCAATTTTAAACAACTTTTTAAAACCTTTTTATAAATCAGTGTGTGCATGTGTGTGTGATATAATAGCAACATACAGTCCTACTTCCCCTATCTCCACATATATCTCAAATGATTTCACCACTATCTACAATTTTAAAATCTATACCATTAATATCTTCTTCTACCAGCTTTAGCCAAACATCAAATCCTCTTCCACTCCCCACAGTACTACTTACCATCTATAGCCTTACCTCAAAAACCTTCCACACAATTCATAAACTACTAGTATAATTCAGCAACAACTACTTTCTCATTCATAAATACCTCATTCACACTTACCCACCAGGGTTCTCCTCGTTACTATTGTGCCAGTCCATACAATCACATAAATATTCTACCACAAACCTACACTTCGCAAACAATTTGCCACTTTTCATTTCTCTTCTATATCTGCTGAACTCTCCACATACTCACTACAAAACACACATACCTTCAAACATATAAAATCAAATAAGTCATTGCACTTTCCCTAGCCATACATATAAACAAACTACTCACATCAAAACAAAAGTGCCAAGTTATTTTTAAGTGGTGACATACAACCAAATCCATGACCCCCACCGATCTGTAAATTACCATTTCTGGAACCCCTACAACTCTCTCCCCAAACTAAGAACAGGACATAACCTCCTACTACCATGCATAAACTTTCAAAGTAAACAAAATTTCAAGACCTCTATGCATGCCTCTCATTTTACTGCCTTGACATAGCTGTCACAACAGAAACATGGAACCAAAAAGATTTATGTAGTGTCAAGGCAGTAAAAAAAGCTCAGTCTCAAATAATATAGAATTAAACAAGCCCATGTTGTTGTGGCTGTTTATTCACCATAAACAAAAGAAACATGGCTAAAACCAGAAATACCTGGCAATGCAGTTCTGCCCCCCCCCGCCCCCCAGGTTCATAGGTTCATAGGTTGGTACTAGGCTATCGGCCCTAGGGCCTATTCAAGCCATACCATAACAAATTCCTGGCTATTTCTTCCTACAGTATTTACTTCCTTGGACCCCTGTCTAGCAGGGCAACTGATGTGATCCCTGGGGTAAATTTCCTGTCTCCCATCCAGTTATCAAAGTTCCTTATGAAGAGGGCCAAGGAGTCGCTCTGCTTGACATGTATGGGCAGTCTATTCCAGAGTATGGGGAGTCTCTGTTGTGAGGAACCTATCCCTCCAGCATGTTTTGTTCATTGTGATGACAAGGTTTAGGTCCCTGGAGCATGTGGCTTTGATGGATTGGGATTTCTTTAAGTGTAGCATGTCCAACAGCTCTGGGTTTGATATGGCCTTGTATGTTAAGCAGAGATTGCCTCTGATTAGACAATATGCAACACAGTATAGCTGGAGTTTTTTTAGTCAGTCAGCATAGGGCATCCGCTTTAGGCCTGTGATTCTTTTAGTGAGGTGTTTCTATGGCCTTTTCAGTTGTTGCAGATGTCTTGTGAGGTACATACCAAATGGGGCGTTGTACTCTATGATGGGTCTAATGAGGGATGAGTACAGTGGGATAATGACCTCCTTTTTTCTGGATGAAAAACCCTTAGTGATGAGGTGTGCCACATAGAAGGATTTCCTGACTGTTGTGGCGATGTGGTTATCAAAGGTGAGTCTACTGTCCACCTGTGTTCCTAAGTCTCTTATCACACTTTCGGTGTTTAGTGTACTGCCACCTATGTGGTAATTCATGGGTACGTGGTTTTTCCCAAAGGGGATAACTATACACTTCTTGGCATTGACCTTGAGCCCATGGCTTTGGCACCAAGCATCTGTTTCTGTAAGGCCCCTTTGTAGAATATCCACATCATTTGGGAATTCAATAATGGCTCCCAGTTTGCAGTCATCTGCAAACTTTGTTAGCCAGACTCCCTTAGTGTTGGCCTGTACTTCACAGAAGTAGATGCCAAACAAGAGCGGTCCCAGGACTGAAACTTGAGGTACTCCACTTGTTACTTGTCTGGAGGTGGATTTGGAGTCAGCTACTTTTACAGTGTGGGTTCTGTCAGTAAGCCAGTTAGCAACCCATCGAGTGATGTAGGGATTTATGCCCAACTTAATAAGTTTATCTATGATTCCAGAGTGGGGGATGGTGTCGAAGGCCTTGGTGAGGTCCAGATAGGGTGTGTGGACTGCCTTACCCTTGTCCATGGCTCTGGAGACTGATTCAAAGAAGTCAATCAGGTTCAGGAGACACGATTGGCCCTTCACAAACCCAAACTGGGTGGGGTCTAGTGTTTGAAGGTTGCCAATGTCTTTGTTTATAAGTTCCATGACAATACAATCCATGGCCATGCAGATCAGGCTTGTCAGACTGATGGGATGGTAGTTTCCAGGATCCAAGGTGGATCTCCCCTTGTGGAGTGGGATAACTGTAGCTGTGCACCACTCAGTGGGCATGAAGCCTGAGGTAAGGCTATGATTAAACATGACACTTAGGTGAGGTGCCAGTTCATTTTGTAGTTCATGTAGCACACAGCCCGGGATGTTGTCTGGTCCCAAGGATGCTTTATTCTTTGCTTTGGAGAGTGCAGTTTTTACCTGTGTGGCCGGGATTACCAGAATTTGGCAATCTTTCAGTATTGAGATGGGCCCTTTAGGGGGTGAGAGGGGAGTGAAGTTGGCACTGAATCAATCTACGAGGATATTGGCAATGCCCTTGGGATTAGTATCTTTAATGCCATTCTGTTGTAGCTGAGAGCAGATCTGAGCATTACCATTTAGATTCTTGACATAGCTATAGAATGCCTTGTGGTTGTCTTTGGAAACTTTGGCAATTGTATTTTTGTAACTAGCTTTGGAGGATTTTATGATGGATCTCAGCTTCTTACTGAGGCTGATAAGAGAGCTTTTTGCATCCTGGGATTTTCCTCTTTTCTGCAGCAGTTTCTTCCTTCTGTTGTATAATTTGTTTATGACAGGGGACCACCATATTGGCTTCCTTTTTTGGAGGAGAGCATCTTGGTTCTATTTGTGATGGCACGATTCATGCACAAGTGGATGTGCTCATACAGTGCTTTAGTGTAGGATTCAGCAGTCAAACTTTCAGTTCCCATCCGCAAGGATGTCAGGAAGTTTGTCACTTCTGAGTTGAGTAGCATGAAGTTGGCCTTTGAGAAGTTTATTACGGATGTTTTCTTACTGTGGGGTGGGGGTGGGATGTGGATGTCAAAGGTGATTAGCTTATGGTCAGACCTAACCAACGAGGGTTGACAACTGGTTTGAAGCCTCGATTTCCCATGTTGGTAATGACACGGTCCAGGATATTGGAGCCCCTGGAGGGATTATGGTTTAGTTGATCCAGGGCGTTGGAATTTATAAATTCCAAGAATCGTTGAGCAAAGGTGTTAGTACATGAGTAGTTTTCCCAGTTAATGGCAGGGTAGTTGAAATTACCAAGTATCAGGGTGTTTGGTTGTATCTTAATACTTTCCAGTAAGTTTAGAAAGGTGTAGTGAGAATCTTGGGGCATGGTGGGGATCTGTAGCAATCAACAGTTTGGATTGCAATCTTACCTAGTGTTAGATGCACCTGAAGAATTTCGGATGCATTGGTTGGGCAACTAGCCTAGAGGTGTGAATATGGACACTCCTCCACCTTTAGTGTTTTGGTCCTGGTTGGGTGGCCATTTCACACTGAGCTGATCGAAAGAAAGACACTGAGGAAACTCGGAGCTATAATATATAACAGTAAGTATCCTGTTTTTTGTTTATTTTGTTCTTTATTTCTTTATTTATAGCACTTTGTGTACTGTGTATTTTTCTAGCTAGTTTCACTGTGTGTGAGGTATTAACTGGAAATTGTCCACTTTTATTAAGCATCTGTTGGGTTGTTTGTTTCTGATAACTTGTTGCAGTTAAACTCTTTTTTCTAGAGGCTCCTTTAGCTGTTTAAAACTTTCATTTAAGGGCTCACTGCTGCTTTTCAGCTGTGAGAAACATTTCTGCAGTTTGTTCTAAGTAGTGGGGATATTTGTAGCATTTCCATATTCAGGCTTGTATTTGGGCCTAGTGTTTGTGGAGGCTGTGTGTCTGAGTACATTTTCAGAGACATCTTGGTTTAGCCAAAGCCATCAGGCATTTCAGTGAGAGAGAATTGTTTAAGGTCATTGGTTGACTGAGGTCACCTGGACTACAGCTTAGACTAAGCACCTCATGGGTTCTTTTGAGATTTCTTTCTTAAAAGCTGTCTCAGGTTTCAACTTTCTGTTACCTAAGAAGGTCAGTTGTGAGTGTTCTGCCATTTCACACTTTGCTGATCGAAGGAAAGACACTGAGGAAACTCGGAGCTATAATATATAACATTAAGTATCCCGTTTTTTGTTTATTTTGTTCTTTATTACTTTGTTATTTATAGCACTTTGTGTACTGTGTATTTTTTCTAGCTAGTTTCATGTGTGTGAGGTATTAACTGGAAATTGTCCACTTTTATTAAGCATCTGTTGGGTTGTTTGTTTCTGATAACTTGTTGCAGTTAAACTCTTTTTTTCTAGAGGCTCCTTTAGCTGTTTAAAACTTTCATTTAAAGGCTCACTGCTGCTTTTCAGCTGTGAGAAACATTTCTGCAGTTGGTGGCTTTGCAGTTGCCTGCCCCTAGTGTAAATTTGATCTGGGACCCTCCTCCCAGTCTAGTGTCATTACCTTATTCTACCCAGTACAGGGAGAACATTTGAGAAGGCCAATCAGCTTAGTTTCTGCTACTCCTTTCTCTCTTTCCTTTCTCTCTTTCCACTTAAAAAAAATAAATAAATAAAAAATTATCTGCTTTTACTGTATTTGTGTTTCTTCCTACTTTATTTTGCTTTTGCGTCATCTTAAAAATACTCAATTGTATTTATTACTGCTTGGTGTAACTGATTCTAAGCCTTTTAGTTTAAGCACTTGGGCTTTAGACCAGTTGTTGTACATTAGGAAGGTTTGTGGCCTGCACTGTGGTGGCAGGACAGGTAGCTTACATCCTTCTAAGTTGGGAACTGCTGATTGAGGGCTCAGTGTCTGTTATTCTAAAAGTGTATTAGTTCTGGTTTAAGCACTTGGGCTTCAGGCCAGTTATTTTACATTAAGAGGGTTCATGGTCTGCACTCTTGTGGGAGGAGAGGCTGGACTCTGCCCTTCTGAGCTGGGAATTTCTGGTTAAAAGCTTATAGTGCCTGCATATTTGAACTGCTTCTTACTGAAATTGGTGCACCTTGTTTGCTGTAGCATAGACTAGATCCAGGCCTGCTGAATCTAGCTTTGTTTGTATAACTTGAGCACTAATCCAGGCATTCTTTAAAGTATTCAAATGTATTTATTACTGCTTGGTAGTAACTTGATTAAAGTGTAGCTATCATACTAAGTCTTTTGGATTAAGCACTTGGGCTTCAGACCAGTTGTTTTACATTAGGAAGGTTTGTGGCCTGCACTGTGGTGTCAGGACAGGTAGCTTACATCCTTCTAAGTTGGGAACTGCTGATTGAGGGCTCAGTGTCTGTTATTCTAAAAGTGTATTAGTTCTGGTTTAAGCACTTGGGCTTCAGGTCAGTTATTTTACATTAAGAAGGTTTGTGGTCTGCACTCTTGTGGGAGGAGAGGCTGGACTCTGCCATTCTGAGCTGGGAATTTCTGGTTAAAGGCTTATAGTGCCTGCATATTTGAACTGTTTCTTACTGAAATTGGTACACCTTGTTTGCTGTAGCATAGACTAGATCCAGGCCTGCTGAATCTAGCTTTGTTTGTATCCTTGTTGTTTGTTTGCTTGTTATTTCCCTGAAATGCTAATTCCACCTAAAACATGGCTTTTCAGCGCTTCTGTGGATCCCTAGTGATATCTGCATTGCTTACTGTACTTATTTCCTTGTTTCTCTTGAAAGAAAGTTACTGTTTGTCATTTTTGCATTCAAGTTACCTGTAACACATTGCATTTAAGTTACCTGGCACTTGCTCACTAAGTCAGCACTAAAAAATTAAAAGCACTACATCCTCACAAACTCCCCTTGAGTACCTTGTTCCCCATTCGCCCTTTTTTTCAATTATAAAGGAATTCCCTATACTATTCTAGCATGTCCAAAGGTCATTTGTCAATCTCCTCTCCGGTCCAGCTGGTGAATCTGGGAATCTTGAGGCAATGTTACAGCTGCCTCATGTACACAGACAACCCTCTCCTCCTCCCAACAAATTCCAACACATGTGAGAGATGCAACCATATAGCCAAACAGGAGGCTAAGCTCTCTCAACTCAATACTGGCATAAATAGTCAGGGGGAGAAGGAAACCACACTCACTACAATTCCAGTCTCACAAAGACCTACCATGACAGCAAACCAAACACATAAACACACAAAAACATACTCGGAGGCTCTAAATAAAAATCTGCCTAAGCAGCAGAGACCTCCAAAGCAGACACCCAAGCAACCGCTACCCCAAAACAAAACACATGTAACACATAGCTCACAAAGCCAGTGTGCCAAACAGTCAAAGCCCTTAAGGCTAAACAACACACCTGAAACACTTGTAATTGGTGACTCTATCGTCTGGCACACTGACGTCCCGCTCACCAGGCTGAACAAGGAGAAGGTCACGGTGAGCTGCGTGTCAGGTGCTAGGATCCGCCACATAACACAAGCACTCAGGTCACTCCAAGGCAAGTACAAATATGACTCACTCATTGTCCATGCTGGTGTGAATGACCTGAGACGTACCTCCCTGGACTACATGAAAAGAGACATAGAGGAGCTCTCTGAGCATGTAGCCTAGGCCGGTATGACCCTGACTTTGAGTAGCATCTTACCCTCACCAAGAATGATACCACAATATGAAGACAAGATGATCAATTTCAACAATTGGCTTAAGTATTGATGTCATTCAAAGGGGATCCAATGCCTGTCAGCCTGGAATGACATGCTCGACAAGCCACGATGCTTCACTAGGGACGGCTTGCATCTGTCACCCCTGGGCTTTCGGATATTGGCAAAGTCTCTTGCTACCCCCATAGTGCCTTTTTTAGGCAAGGCTCAAAAGACAAACCCACCTCCATAGGTATCACAAGGGATAAGAAACTAAGAGTAATTCTACTCAATGCCAGAAGTCTAAACCTCAAGATGCATGCACTCGAAACTCTCCTTAGCATGGAGAACATCGATATCTGTGCAGTAACAGAAACCTGGTTCAAGGCTCCCGAAAGCACCCCAGCACTACCAGGTTATACCTCATACCATGCTTTTTGGCCCCAAAACTTGGACCGAACCCAACAAATTCCAACACATGTGAGAGATGCCACCATATAGCCAAACTGGAGGCTAAGCTCTCTCAACTCAATACTGGCGTAACCAGTCAGGAGGAGAAGGAAACCACACTCACTACAATTCCAGTCTCACAAAGACCTACCACGACAGCAAACCAAACACATAAACACACAAAAACATACTCGGAGGCTCTAAATAAAAATCTGCCTAAGCAGCAGAGACCTCCAAAGCAGACACCCAAGCAACCTCTACCCCAAAACAAAACACGTGCAACACATAGCTCACAAAGCCAGTGTGCTGAACAGTCACAGCCCTTAAGGCTAAACAACACACCTGATACACTTGTAATAGGTAACTCTATCGTCAGGCACACTGACGTCCCGCTCACCAGGCTGAACAAGGAGAAGGTCACGGTGAGCTGCCTGTCAGGTGCTAGGATCCGCCACATAACACAAGCACTCAGGTCACTCCAAGGCAAGTACAAATATGACTCAGTCATTGTCCATGCTGGTGTGAATGACCTGAGACGTACCTCCCTGGACTACATGAAAAGAGACATAGAGGAGCTCTCTGAGCATGTAGACTAGGCTGGTATGACCCTGACCTTGAGTAGCATCATACCCACACCAAGAATGATACCACAATATGAAGACAAGATGATCAATTTCAACAATTGGCTTAATTATTGGTGTCATTCAAAGGGGATCCAATGCCTGTCAGCCTAGGATGACATGCTCGACAAGCTACAATGCTTCGCTAGGGATGGCATGCATCTGTCACCCCTGGGCTTTCGGATAATGGCAAAGGCTCTTGCTATCCCCATAGTGCCTTTTTTAGGCAAGGCTCAAAAGACAAACCCACCTCCATAGGTATCACAAGGGATAAGAAACTAAGAGTAATGCTACTCAACGCCAGAAGTCTAAACCTCAAGATGCACGCACTCAAAACTCTCCTTAGCATGGAGAACATTGATATCTGTGCAGTAACAGAAACCTGGTTCAAGGCTCCTGAGAGCACCCCAGCACTACCAGGTTATACCTCATACCATGCTTTTTGTCCCCAAAACTTGGACCGAACCACAAAAGGAGGGGGAGTATCAATATTCGTCAAAGATACCCACACCTCCAGGTTGGTGGCACAGCACGAAGCATCAGAGACTATCCATGTGCAACTAACAGTGGGTAAAACTGCCTTCCAGTTTATAGCCTGCTACAGACCACCCTCCCAAACCCAGGAACCCCACTCGGCCTTCCTGAGAACACTGGAAAATATGAAGGTCTCTCCAAACACATTTATATTGGGCGACTTCAACTACCCAAACATTGACTGTGAGCATTACTCTAGCTCCAACACCCTAGCCCAAAGGTTCCTAGAATTTATAAACTCAAATGCTATGGAACAATTTGTTACCACTCCCACAAGAGGGGAAAACATACTGGTCCTGATCATCACCAACATGGGGACTCTATGCTCCAGACCAGAAGTATATCCCTCACTGGTAAGATCAGACCATAAACTAATCTCACTGGATATTCACATCCCGACCTCACCCCCTGCCCAGAAAACCACAGTGAAAAACTTCTCTAAAGCAAATTTCACACTCCTCAAAACCGAGGTGGAATCCTTCAAAGCCCCCGGGCCTGTGGAAAATACGGCCCAGACCACAGAATCCTTTATAAACGCATTCTATGAACACCTTCAGGAATGCATGGATCATGCAATCCCAAATAAAACCAAGACTCAATCCTCCAAAGGCAGACGTCCTGTCTGGTGGACCCCAGCCATAAACAAACTATACAATAGAAGGAGGAAGCTACTACATGATAGAGCAAAATCCCAAAAAGGGTAGGCATCTCTGATCAGTATTAGCAAAAAACTACGGGCACTCATAAAATCGTCTAAGGCCAGCTTCGAGAGAAAAATTGCACAGGACACTAAGGATAATCACAAGGCTTTCTTTAGTTATGTTAGGAACCTGGGTGGGAATTCCCAGATATGCTCAGAATTAGTCCAAAATGACAAAAATACACCGAACCCACAGACATTGCCAACATCCTAGCTGACAGGTTCAGCGCAAACATCTCCCCCCCCTCCCCACCAAAAGGGCAAATATCTATCCCAGCAGAGTGCTGCCCCCCTGACATCTCAGATGCTCAGGTAAGAACCGCCCTCTCCAAAGCAAAAAACACAGCATCAATGGGACCAGATGGTGTCCCGGGCTGCATCCTACATGAACTCCAAGAAGAGCTAAACCCAAACATAAAACTACTGTTCAATCTCAGCCTTACTACAGGATATGTGCCCAAAGAGTGGCGTACAGCAACAGTGGTCCCTCTCCACAAAGGTGGTGCCTCAATGGATCCTGGAAACTATCGCCCCATAAGCCTGACTAGCTTGGTCTGCAAAGCTATGGAATGGATCATCATGGACCTCATAAATAAAGATATTGGGGACCTACAGACACTGGATCCTACCCAGTTCAGCTTTGTTAAGGGCTGATCCTGCCTCTTAAACCTGGTTAATTTCTTTGAAGCATTCACCAAGGCCATTGACGAGGGGAAGGTGGTCAACACAGCCTACCTGGACCTCGCAAAAGCCTTAGATACAATACCCCACTCGGGCATTATAGATAAGCTCACCAGCTTAAATATAAACCCCTATGTCACTAGATGGGTTGCAAACTGGCTCAAGGACAGAACCCACATGGTTAGAATTGCTGGAGCCATGTCAGACTCCAAACCAGTTACAAGTGGTGTCCCACAAGGCTCAGTCCTGGGACCTCTCTTGTTCGGTATATATTTCTCAGAGGTACAGGCCAAAACAGAAGGACTGTGGCTGACCAAGTTCGCAGATGACTGCAAACTGGGTGCCATAATCGACTCTCCAGCTGACACAAGCATCCTCCAAAAGGGCCTCATAGAAACAGACAACTGGTGCCAGAGCCATGGCCTCAAGCTAAATGCCAAAAAGTGTATAGTCATCCCCTTTGGCAAAAGCAAAGTGCCCACAAATTACCACATATGTGGTAATCCATTAAGTACAGAAGAAGTAATTAGGGACCTGGGGACCCAAGTTGATAGCAATCTCTCATTTGACAACCACGTGGCCAAAGTGGTTAGAAAAACATTTTATATAGCCCACCTAATCATGAAGGTATTCACATCTAGATCAGGGGAGGTCATCGTGCCTCTTTCCTTATTCCTCATCAGGCCCATAATTAAGTACAATGCCCCTTTTGGGATGTACCTTACCAGACACCCACCTGCAGCAACTGGAAAGACCCCAAAAGTACCTCACCAAGAGGATCAAAGGGCTCAAACAGATGCCATATGCTGCCCGGTTAAAGAAACTCCAGCTCTACTCAGTGGCATACTGCCTGCTCAGAGGCGATCTGTGCCTGACTTATAAAGCCATGTCCAACCCGGAATTAATGGACATGCTGCACCTCAGAAAATCCAAATCCCATCGAGCTATGCGCTCGAGAGACTTGAACCTCAGCACTGAAATAAATAGGACATGCTGGAGGGACAGATTCATAACCCAGAGGCTCCCTTCACTCTGGAATAAAATCCCAGTCCAGGTTAGGCAGAGTCCCTCATTGACTCTCTTCAAGAGGAATCTTGATGAGTGGATGGGAGATCGTAGGTTTACCCCGGGTATCACTTCTGTGTCACTGTTAGACAGAGGCACAGTATACTAACCTCGAAAAAGGGCATAGCAAAATTAATTTAAAATGGGTGGCGAAAGCCAAACACACTCTGGCTAGGCTTATAAATGCCCTAGGGCAGATAGCCTAGTATGAACCTATGAACCTAAGTGTGTTAAGAGTTGTAGCCTGATATTGCAGGGGTGCTCTCTGGAGCCTTGAACCAGGTCTCAGTTACTGCACAGATATCGATGTTCTCCATTTTTAGGAATGCCTCGATAGAGTGCATTTTGAGGTTTAGACTTCTAGCATTGAGTAGCATTACCTTCAGATTTTGCATACTTGTACCTGTTATGGTGGTGGTTTTGTCCTTTGAGCCTGGCCTAAAAAAGGGACTATAGGGGTGGCAAGAGCTTTAGCCAGTAACCTTAATCCCAGGGGTGACAGGTGCAGACCATCTCTGGCAAAGCATCGTGGTTTGTCGATCATGTCATCCCAGGCAGACAGATACTGGAGCCCCTTTGAATGACACCAGAAGTTTAGCCAATTGTTGAAGCCAATCATTTTGTCCTTATACTGTGGTATCATTCTGGGCGAAGACAGGATGTTACTCAGGGCTAGGGTCATACCTACCAGGGCCACATGATCCGAGAGCTCTTCCATGTCCCTTTTCATGTAGTCCAGGGAGGTACATCTCAAGTCATTCACTCTAACATGGACAATGACAGAATAGTATTTGTACTTGTTGTGGAGTGACTTGAGTGCATGCGTTATGTGGTGGATCCTGGCACTCGACAGGCAGCTGACTGTAATTTTCTCCTTGTTCAGCCTGGTGAGTAGGACATCAGTGTGTCTGACTATAGAGTCAGCTATGACCTAATACTCAATATTAAAGTAGATAGATTACAAAAACGAGGGGGAGGAATAGCAGTTATTTTCAAAAGCACATTAGAACCCCATATCCTCATAAACTCCCACAATCTCATAACGAACAGGTTCTAATCACCCATCTAAAACTCATCAATAGGAAACCATCTAATGGGTCTTTACATCCCCCTGAATACAATCTAGCCACAGAAGAAGAAATTCTGCACTAGCTACACAGTAACATAAGAAATTCTAATCTTAGCTGATCTAAATATTGATTGGAAACATACAAGCCTAAATTTGTGAGACCTGATTCTATTCACTTTCTCCCAACTAATAACGGATACCACTAGAAGACAGAAATAAAATCAAGCAGGGAGACCACACTAGATTGGGTTCTCATGAATTAACCCAGTATTAATGCCAGTGCAACCCTACCTGACACTATCTGTGACCACCAACACACATACATAATCAAGCAGCAGCTTAGCATTAATTTGCTGCAGATACCCCCAAAAGACTCAGCACCGCATACCTCTAAAAGGTTTAACTGTCTTGAAGTTTCACACTACCTTAGCTACTCAAAACTCATTCCAGCCCACACACTGTTTAACTTGAAAATGTCCATCTCTACAAAGTACAATGAAACCTTATAGTACAACCAGAACCCAAAGATCCAGAAACAAAACATCACTCTGACACAAAAAACAAATAATTTACTCTTATCATGTTACAAAAATCCAGAACTCCATCATCTTAGAACAAATGGACACACTGAGTTTATTTAAACCAACAATGAAAAAAATGCTTAACTAACTACTGGGTGTGCTCCTGCACAGCTCCAAGATAGAATATAAATATCACACATAAACACTTTTCCCATCTCATAAAAGTTAACAGTATCTGTAGAACAGAGCGTGTGTATGTACCTTTAAGAAGCATTTCCAAATGTAGGCACGTGCATATAAGTAGTGAGCATGTGCAGGCAGCAGTGCCATTTTGAGAGAACAGCCAGAGTGTTAACGTGTATGAGTGTGGTAGTCAGTCTGTTTATAAGTTTATTTAATTTACAAAGCATCATTCCTGATGTTTTTGTGTGTAATAAAGCTGCTTGAACTGAACCCACAGCTGCTTGTATGTTTTATCCTGACCGCACAAGCGACAGTATCTTTAATGAGATTCAGCATTTTACTGTCTTAGCATTTTCATCTTCAATAAATACTGATATAATACGTTTATTAGATAAACATCTGTTGAAAGAATAACATCAACAGGGAAAAGTACTTTGGGATAATAAAGTTCTTAGGAGTTTTAGGACAGATTTACATAGTGATATGGCAGAGTTTTATAAAACAGAATTAAGTTTTCTAGCTGTTGTCATATTAATCCCAGACAGGCTTCAGATTATTGGTTTTAGAGGTTCGCCAAAAACCTTTTGAGTTATTTTCAGATATACCACTATGGGTATGAAATATAGAAAAGAATTTGTTAGTTGATAGCTTTGGAAAATAAATGTTGCTAAAGAGAAAAGTAACTTAAGGGAAATTTTGTAAATAATTTGAGGATGTGTTAAGGAAACCTTCCTTAGAAAATAAGTTAGAGGCAGCAGGAAATTTATTTTAAGAAAATAAAACCAACATTTAACTTTTAATATACAAATAACAATATTTTGTTTGAGGTACAAAAATAAAGTTTCACCATTTTTAGGCGTTATTCAGAAACTTAGAAGATAATGGACTATTATGTTAATTCCATGTTTCATTCTTCTCCTGTGAATAGAAGAAAAGAGAATGTTTGGAAGATAACAAATGAGAGTAATTCAAATGCACATGAAGTTATTACTTTGGAAGAATAATATACGTACCAAAAGACTCTTTACCTGGGTCTGATGGTATAGCTTATCAAGTTTATGTTAGAATTTCACTTCAGTAAAAAATAGTTTTTCATGAATGAACTAAATGAATGACTTCAGGAAGAAATAAAGACTGAAAATATTTGTGAGAGAGTAATTTGATTTTTATTTAAAATGTGGGACAGAGAAAATACAGTGGAGACCATTGACTTTAACAAATACAGATTATAAAACATTCTGTAAACTCCTGCAGGAGAAAATAAGTAATATATTCTGTAAGAGCCACACAAGTTATTTTAGGATGGTATACTTTGTATTAGGGGAAAAAAGTACAAGATAGGTTCAATTGGGTCGGCAACCCATTTTCAGTGGAGGCCCAGGGAGAAAAGCTCCACAAAAATAACGAATGACAAAAATATACAATACATGTTCCACAAATAAATAATATACAAAACATGTTTCACAAATAAAAAGAAAGTATAACAGCATTTTCTATACAGTAACTCCTAACAGTTACACACTAAATAACAATGGATATGTATAGGCAAGCTATGTGCATTGCCAGAAAAGGAAAATATAATACAATATAGAATGCATGTTACATATATTTACAATAAAAATTTGAATGTAGTAGTACCATTAGAGTATAAGAGAAAGTGATGAGACATTGAGAAAGGGGAGGAGGTAGAAAGTTTATGGAGGCTTAGGTTTTAAAGAACAGGTTTGGATAGGATTGTTGTGAAAGAGTCTTTTAAGGCAGTTTTGAAGGATCTTAGCGTGTCTAGCTGTGTGATGTGAAAAGGAAGGGAATTCCACAACTTTGAAATAAAGTGGGAGTATAAGCATAGCCCTGCTCTTTTATTGGGTTTCCTCACATTTAGGAACTCTCTATGAGTTGAGTGAAGTGCCCTGGTAGGGTTGCATATTTGTATGACAGAGTGGAGAGTGGGGCAGCTACTGGGTTTATATATTAATTTATGAGTGAGGGTTAGTTGGGTAAACTGAAGGTAGTGTGAGAATTCAAGCCAGTTTAGTTCAGTAAGTGAAAGACAGAGTTGCATGCGATTAGGTGCCCCTATGGCAAATTTAATGATTTTATGATAGCAAGTTTGTAATTTGGTGATAAGACATGAGCGGCGGTTGGTGAAAACAGGGCTACCATAGAGAAGGAAAAGGATAAGGAGAGTATTAGCAAGATTGATTTTAGTTTGTTTGTCTCTGTAAAGTTTGTGGCAGTTTAAAATGGGTCTTTTTATTGCATTATGAATTTGTTGATCAAAGTTAAGTTTTCATCAATGGTAACACCATTTTTTACTGTTTCAATTTTTGTGTTGTTGTGAGAGAGAATATTAAAGTCAAATGAAGGTGTTTTAGTTGAAAATAAAATGATCTTAGATTTTTTGGGGTTTAGCAGGAGTTGAGCATTACTTAGCCATGTCTCTATAGATGTGAAGGCATTCTGAGTGATTTTAATAAGCTTGGAAAGGTTGGTAGCAGAGGGGATTACTGTAGAATCATCTGCATACTGAAGTATTGTACTTTGCTAAGATGCTTTGTGGAGATGATTAATAAAGATGTTAAATAGCAAAGGCCCCAAGACTGAACCTTGGAGGACTCCTATACTATTTTCCAGAAAGTCAGACTGTTTGTTTTGCCATTTGACAGATTGTTTTCTATTGCTAAGGTAGCTACAAAACCACACCAAGGTATTTGGGGAGCAACCAATATTTTTTAGCATTTGTAGTAGTTTAGGGTGTGAAACCATGTCAAAGGTTTGGATAAATCTAAACGATTTACTGATGTTATGAGGCCAGCATCAAGGGTTTTATAGAGTGTATTGGTGAAGGAGAGTAAGCCTGTGATGGCACTGTGTGCAGGGCAAAATCCATGTTGGGTAGGTGCAAAGAGTTTATTTTCTAAGAGGTGGTTTACTAATTGATTGTGGATACACATTTCTAATATTTCGGAGAGTGGAGAAAGTATAGAGATTGGGCGGTAGTTAGAGAGGTAATTGGTATTACCTCCTTTTGTGTAAAGGTGTAAAAATAGACTTTTTCCAGAGAACTGGAACAGTGGATTCAGAGATGGAGCGATTAATTAAGATACTAATAGGGTAGGCGATTGCTTCAGCTGCTATTTTTAGATATTCTGATGGCAGATTATCGGCAGAGAGGGAGCACGGCTTGAGTTTGGTGAGCAGTTTGTGAACTAGGGAGATAGATATGGGTTGTATAGTAAAAGATGGAGCTGATGGAGTATTTCCAGAGGTTTCAGAGGAAGAGACAGAGAAGGAGCTAAGACAGTTCTGAATATGGCAAGGGACAGTCATTGAATTATTTGAGCATATATCATTAGTAGGACTTGAGTCTTTGACTAGTTTTAGGATGGTATTGATAAAATGAGTGTTAAATGTTTGGCCAATTTCCTCAGGGTCGTTGTCTATGGACGGTGATGGGTTTTGAAGGTTCCTGTATTTAGTAGTGATGAGACAGGTTTCCAAAACATTTTTGGGTTATTATTTTGGTTAGTTAACTGTGAGGACAAGTATGATTTTTTATCTTTGATAACAAGTTTTTTAGCTTTACTCTTAAGTTCTTATGAGTAAGTTTATTTAGAGGGTTTTTTGTTTTTTCTGCCAAATCTTCTAGGCTTTATCTCTTGAGATTAGAACTTGTTTTGCTTGCTTTGTTAGCCGGGGGGCATGGTTACATTTACTTTGCTTGGTATATAAAGGTGCAAGAATATTTAGTGTAGCTAGAAAGATTTTATTGAAATACATTACTGCATCATCTGATGGCAGGGGTTTTAGGGGGGGACCAATTTTCTGCTTTTAGAATATTTATAAAAGTTGTTTTATTAAACTGGGTGAGGTTTCTGGAAGACCTATAGGAGTGTGATTTGGTAATCTGAGTATGACTATATGAATTCTATGAGTAAAGGCTGGGAGATAGTCACTTAGGGTATTGGGGAGGTATCCAGAGTTGATGTAGTTCTGAGGGTGAAATACTAGTATAAATCTAGTATTGTATCAATTTGATTGGGTGAAGTATGTGTGTGGCTACATATAAGTTGTGTGAAACTGTGCAGGTTTATGCTACTGACAGGGGCTTTAGAGGTTAAGTTTAGCCAGTTGATGTTTCTGTCTCCTAGAATAATGGTTTCACAGAATATATTGTGATTTAGCCAGGATAGGAAGTCTTTGAGACTAGGGATATTTTGTCCAGGGGGAATGCACAGAATGGCAATACAATTTTTTTTATTGCCATCAATGAAGGGATGTTAGTAAGACCTCCATATTACTGAAAGAATCGATTTGCTTCAGGAAAACTGTCATTCTTAAGGTGTCCTGATAGATTAGTACTACACCTCCACCTTTTTTATGGAGTCTGTCTTTGTGAAGAATGTTATAACATGGTGGGATGATTTCAGTATTAGAAATGTGAGGTTTTAGCCAGGTCATATCAACAGTGCTTGGAGAATACTGGTACAGCCATGCATGGAATTCAGATATTATGTTGCATAAACTACAGATATTGATTGTTACAAAGGATAGATTTTGATTGCTGAATGGGGGTAGAGGTTCCTAACAGGTTGCTATTGGGGCCTGGATTAGGATGAATATCTCCACATTGTGTTAGTTCTACAAGGTGATGTACTTTGTTATGGGGTTATGGGTACTTTAAGGAGATAGCAGATAGTGTTCGCTAACTTATGTTTGGTATTAGTTGTTGAGATTTGAAAAGTGTTAAGGAGTATAATACTAGATTAATATAATGTGGAAGAAATGTCAGAGTAACTGTTCGTATATGTTTGTGTATGTACAGCCATGGTTGTGGTTTAGGTTATTGTGATATAAATATGTACAGGGGGAAGCAGTGTGGGTGAGAATGAGTAGAAGGGCACTGACAGAAATTCAGAGGAAAATAAATAGTGTGCATGTGGTAATATTATATGATTAAGAAGTAATGTATTTTGAGTGGTTTGGGGAAAATATAAGTAATAATAAAAAAAAGCAGGCATGGCTTAGTGGTAGGTCATACAGACTAATGTTACCAAGGTCCTGGGTTCGAGACTGACAGTGGGAATTTATTTTTGGGTTGGGAGGGTGGCTTAATGGCTAAGGTGTTTGCCTTACAAACACAAGGTGCAGGGTTTGAGTCTCACAAGGGATAATTGGCTAGGCTTAAAATGGCTCGCAAGGGCAGTTAGCTTAGTACTAAACTATGAACCTATGAACTATGAATAATGCAGAACAAAGTGAAAATGTTAGAAATAATTAGAGAAAAGGTGGGAAAGACTGGGTGGGTTAGTAAATGAGTGCAGGTAGTTGAATGGTTGTTGAAACTGGAAGGGGAAAGAACACTATAAGTTAAAGGAAAGGGTGAGTGTGTGGGAATGGGGGTAGGGTAGGGGAGCAAAGTGAGTCCAGAGCGAAGTAGAGAGGGAACAAAGCAGGCTGAGCCTGGGTTCTGACCGTTGTTCAATGAGTGAAAATAGCCAATCAGACAGTAAGTAGAAAATATGGATATTTTGTGCTTAAGCAACTTACTAATGGTAATGGGTTACTTTGTATAAAATGGTAATCTGTATATCCTGCTGTTGGTGTGGTTAAAATGACTAGCAGGGTTTTTTCCAGAGAAATGGACTGTTAGGATGTGGGGCAAAAATTAAGAATGTAGCTGGGGAGTGCACGCCACTTACAGTGATTACTCTAGAGAGCTTTTACTAACAAAAGACAGAAAATATTCAAGATAGTCAGTAATGTGATGGGTATATAAATTTTGCAAGGTACACATACTTATATTCCAGGCAGATATTATGATCCAGGCAAAAAGTTTTTACTGCCATTGTTTTTTCTTTTTAGAATATAGACGCAAGTGGTCCAGGCGGGGGAGTAATGTCTTTGAAACAGATGTAAAAGGTTACAAGAGAAATTATGTATTCTATGCAACAAAATCAAGATAAAGATGTACTTGTGATGTGAAATAGACTTTTGATAAATACACTAAGCGTATGATTCAAAATTGTGTACACTGGAAAGTAATGGGCTTTGCTCCAAAATAATAATGTAGTACAAAATAGTTATGACTGTACTTGAATTAAACCGTTAGTGATGCGATGGTTGTGAAATGATATAAACATCTCTAGAAGTGGCAAATAAGCATGTCCACTAAGTGGCTTCATATCTGGGTTGATAATGAATGCTACTATAGAGGAATGTAGTAACAACCATCATATGTCAGCATGGAAATTTATCCCTGCTATATGCTTCTATTATGAGCGGAATAATTCCAACTTACAGAGGAAAGGAAACCCTGAAAAAGTGGCCAGAAATACTCCTTTAAGTGCTTTTTGTAGGGAGCAGTCCCTCCTGCACAAGCAATAGGTTCATAGGTTCATAGGTAGGTACTAGGCTATCTGCCTAAAGGCATTTATAAGCCTAGCCAGAATGTGTTGGCTTTCACCACCCCCTTAGATTAGTTCCCTGTGTCTCTGTCCAGCAGAGCCATGGAAGTGATCCCCAGGGTAAACTTTCTGTTTCCCATCCACTAGTCAAGGTTTCTCTTGAAGAGTGTTAGTGAGGAGCTCTGCCTAATGTATATTGGAATCTTGTTCCAAAGCATGTAAAGTCTCTGGGAAAGGAATCTATCCCTCCAGCACATCCTATTTATTACTGAGGCAAGGTTTAGATCCCTAGAGCATGTGGCTCGAGGGGATATGGTTTTCTTTAGGTGGAGCACGTCCATCAATTTCGGATTGGACATGGCCTTGTATGTTAGGCAGAGATCACCTCTGAGTAGGTGGTAAGCAACCGAGCAGAGCTGGAGTTTCTTCAGTCGAGCTGCATAGGTCATCTATTTGAGGCCAGTGATCCTCTTGGTGAGGTACTTCTGTGGTCTTTCCAGCTGTTGCAGGTGTCTTGTAAGGTACATCCCAAATGGGGCATTGTACTCTGTGATGGGTCTGATGAGTGATGAGTAGAGGGGCACAATGACCTCTTTTGATCTGGATGTGAACCCTTTTGTGGTTAGCTGGGCCACATAGAAGGATTTTCTAACCACTTTGGCAATGTGATTATCAAAGGAGAGATTACTATCTACTTGGATCCCCAGATCCCTTATTATGTATTCCGTATTTAGGGGACTACCACCTATGTGGTAGTTTGCGGGTACTTTGTTTTTTCGAAAGGGGATGAGTATGCACATTTTGGCATTTAGCTTGAGGCCATGATTTTCACACCAGGTATCTGTCTCAGTGAGACCCTTTTGGAGGATGTCTGTGTCAGACAGAGAATCAATTATAGCCCCTAGTTTGCAGTTGTCTGTGAACTTGGTCAGCCATAGTCCTCCTGTGCTTGCTTGTACCTCTGAAAACTATATGCTGAACAGGAGGGGCCCTAGGACTGGGACCTGGGGAATGCCACTTGTAACCGGTTTAGAGTTGGACCTAGCACCCATAACACACACCATGTGGGTTCTCTCCGTGAGCCAGTTGGCAACCCACCTTGTGATGTAGGGGTTTATGTTCAGGCTGGTGAGCTTGTCTATAATACCAAAATGGGGAATGGTGTTGAATGCCTTTACGAGGTCTAGGTAGGCTGTGTGTACCACCTTTCCCTTGTCTATAGCCTTGGTAACTGTCTCAAAAAAGTCCACCAGGTTTAGGAGGCATGATTAACAAAGCCGAACTGGGTAGAGTCCAGAGTTTGGAGGTTCCCAATTTCTCCGTTAATAAGTTCCATGATGATGAGCTCCATAGCCTTGCAGACCAAGCTAGTCAGGCTTATAGGGTGATAGTTCCCGAGGTCTGTTGTGGCTCCACCTTTGTGGAGTGGAATAACCATTGCTGTGTGCCACTCTATGGGTACATAGCCTGTGGAGAGGTTGAGTTTGAACAGTGTGTTTAGGTGAGGGGTTAGTTAATCTTTGAGCTCATGTAGAACGCAGCCTGGGACACTGTGCGGTCCCATTGATGCTGTGTTTTTGGCCTTGGAGAGGGCTGTTTTTAACCTGAGTGTCTGTGATTTCAGGGGCTCTACATTCTTCTGGTATGGCTATAGGCCCTTTTGGGGGTGAGAGGGTGGTGAAGTTTGCACTGAACCTGTCTGCCAGGATCTTAGCGATATCGGTCAGGTCAGTGTATTTTATGCCATTCTGCACTAACTCCAAGCAGATCTGAGCATTGCCACTTAGATTCTTGAAGTAGCTAAAGAATGCCTTGTGGTTATCTTTGGAGTCCTTGGCAATTTTTCTTTCGAAGCTCACCTTGGATGATTTTATGAGGGATCATAGTTTCTTCCTGATACTGATCAGGGATGTCTTCCCTTCTTGGGATTTTACTCTTTTCTGTACTAGTTTCCTCCTTCTATTGTATAGCTTGTTTATGGCAGGGGTCCACCAGACTGCTTTTCTTTTCTTGGAGGAGTAAGTCTTGGTTTGGCTTGGGATAGTACGATCCATCCGTTCTTGTAGTTGCCTGTAGAATGCATTAGTAAATGATTTTGCAACTTGGACAGCGTTATCCTTTAGCATGTGGGCTTTGAAACTTTCCACCTCGGTCTTAAGTAACATGAAGTTTTCTTTTGAAAAGTTTTTCACTGTGGTTTCCTTGTCCAGGGATGGCGGCAGAATGTGGATATCCAGAGTGATTTCTTTATGGTCAGATCTACCCAGCGAGGGGTTGAACTCCAGTGTGGGACACCGGTCAGCCATGTTGGTGATAACTAGGTCCAATATGTTGTTACCTCTGGTGGGAGTGTTGTCTAGTTGATCCAGGGTGTTTGAGTTTATAAATTCTAGGAAATGTTGGGCAAGGGAGTTAGTACTTGAGTAGTTCTTCTAGTTAATGTTTAAGTAACTGAAATCACCCAATATTAGGGTGTTTGGTAGGACCTTTATGTTTCCCAGTGTTTCCAGAAACATGGAATGGGGGTCCTGGGACATGGTGGGTGTAGCAAGTTATATTTTGAGTTGCAGTTTTGCCCATTGTTAGTTGCACATGGATGATCTCTGACGCATCATGCTGTTCCACTAACCTGGAGGTATGGGTATCCTTGATGAATATGGATATGCTCCCACCTTTTGTATTTCGGTCCAGGTTCTGTGGCTGAAATGTATGGTATGAGTTGTAGCCTGGTAGAGCTGGGATGCCCTCTGGATCCTTAAACCAGGTTTCTGTTACTGCACATATATCGATTTTCTCCATACTGAGGAGTGCCTCGAGTTCATGCATTTTGGGGTTTAGACTTCTGGCATTGAGTAGTATTACCCTCAGTTTTTTGTTACTTGTGTTATTTACAGTGGTGGGTTTGTCTTTTGAGCCTTGCCTAAAAAAGGCACTATGGGAGTGGCAAGAGCCTTGGCCAGTATTTGAAAGCATAAGGGTGACAGGTGCATGCTGTCTCTACCAAAGCAGCATGGCTTGTCGAGCATGTCATCTCAGCCAGACAGACACTGGATCCCCTTTGAATGACACTAGAAACTTAGCCAATTGTTGAAATTGATAATTTTTTCTTTATACCGTGGTATCATTCTTGGTGAGGGCAGGATGCTAAATTGATAATTTATTTCTTTATATCATGGTATCATTCTTGGTGAGGGCAGGATGCTACTAAAGTTCAGGGTCATACCAGCCTGGGCTACATGATCAGAGAACTCTCCCATGTCTCTTTTCATGTAGACCAGGGAGGTATGGCTTAGGTCATTCACACCAACTTGGACAATGACAGAGTCATATTTGTACTTGTTCTGGAGTGATCTGAGTGCTTGTATTATGTGGCGGATCCTGGCACTCGACAGGCAGCTTACAGTAACCTTCTTCTGATTCATCCAAGTGAGTGGGACATCAGCGTGCCTGACTATAGAATCACTGCTAGTGTGTTGGGTATGTTATTTTGCCTTAAGGGCTGTGATTGCGTGGCACACTGGCTTTGTGAAGTATGTGTTTCATGGTTTGTGTTGGGGAGTGGAGGTTGCTTGAATGTCTGCTTTGGAGGTCTCTGTTGCTTTTGCAGATTTTTATTTAGAGCCTCTGAGTATGTTTTCGTGTATTTATGTGTGTTTTTTGCCGGTGCTGGTTTAATGGGTCAATGTGGGACTGGAGGTGTGATGCAAGTATTTCCCTTTTCCTCTTGACGGTCTGATCTAGTCTTGGCTTGAGAGAGCTTAGCCTCCAGTTTGGCTGTAAAATTGCATCTCTCGCATGCATTAGTGTTTGGTGGTAGGAGGAGAGGGTTGTATGTGTACATGGCAGTTGTAACATTGTCTCAAAATGCCCAGATTCACCAGTTGGACTGGAAAGTACATCTGAAACTGCCCTTTGGACATGCCTGGATAGGTACAGTGAACTGTTTTACTGATTGGCTGGTAAGGTCGAATAGAGATCTTTGTCCTTCTGTACAGTATAGGGGGGTCTAGAGCTAGGGTTTATAAGTGCTTGCTATGAGTTTTGAGCAAGGGCCAGGCAGATAAATGAATGGCTTGAGTGATTAAGTTGAAAGTCTATCTAGTTCCAAGGGAAAAATTGAAGAAGAGACTTTGTGGAGATGGGAACAGTTATACCCTAGCTTACCGGCGCTGCCCATCATGCAAAACCGGGCAAATGCGGTTTTTATAGCAGGGAAATGAAAGAGATAGAAATTAGCCCAAAATGGCCAATAAACTACTAATTTCTAGGCTAAAACAACACCTCCAGAGACAGATAGGCTACTCAAAGCTCCCCTCTCTCACAGGCGAACAGAGAAATGTCCTTCTATCCAAGTACAATATGGGAAAACACAGAAACTTGCAACACAGCCCTGAATTCAGCACTAACTTGAAAACTGGACTATACTAGCTTAAAAAGGTGGGAAAACAAGTATATCTTTTTTTTTTTGTTTGTTTGTTTTTCAGAAAATAAAGCAGACACAATAAAAACACACTTTAAATGCACAGAAAAGGATAATTATTGTTATATATCTCAGATCAGAGTTGTAGTCAATGCCCCTAGTAATAAAGTAGATAGAAACACAAATACAGTAAAGTCAGATGAATAAAGTGCAATTTATATATCTATTTATCTATATATATATATATATATATATATATATATTTATATATATTTAAACACTTTATGTATATATATATATATATATATATATATATATATATATATATATATATATATCAACAATAGAAAATGTGGTGGCCAAGTCCCTTACAAGCATGTAACTAATATATACCAGCTGTATTGTTGCACCAACTCAAAAAGGGGGAAATTACCTCTAGAAAAAAGATCACAGCCAGCACAACTTTCCAACAGTAATTTCCTGTGAAGGAGCGACAATCATTGGAGTGTTGAACTTTGGGCAAATGATGCTTGAGAATTCAATCGTTGTCCACCCATATTGTAAGTTATCACTGGAGTATGCCTGTCTATTGGTCTTTCTTACCCAGATGATACAGTAGGTTAATCTATCTGTTTGTTATTAGTAGCTTTTGATGTTGTTGAATACAAACTAAATGAAGTGGGCTTATATTTAAGAATGAAAAATGTAGAGACTTTGGCTCTATTGTTAACTTTTGAGGCATACATTTTGAGAAACTGTTATGCAAATTTTAGGAATTAAGTTTGGTTTAAGAATGCAGATAGATTTACAATGGCATCCTTAATGGTATATGTACTGAATTAAAGAGGTGGTCAGTTTTTAAAATGTTCTTTGTTAAAAAAAATATATATATATATATATATATATATATATAGATATAGATATATATATATATATATATATATATATAGATATATATATATATATATATATATATATATATATATATATATATATATATATATATATATATATATACACATATATAATATAGGTTCATAGGTTCATAGCTAGGTACTAGGCTATCGGCCCTAGGGCCCATACAAGCCTAGTCAAAAAATGTACCCTGGCTTTTGCCAACCAAGAAAATTATTTTCCTGTGCCCCTGTCGAGCAGAGCCACAGAAGTGATCCCCGGGGTGAATTTCCCATTTCCCATCCAATCATCAAGATTTTTCTTGAAGAGTGCTAATGAGGAGCTCTGTTTGACATAGATAGGTAGTCTGTTACAGAGTATGGGAAGTCTCTGGGACAGGAATCAATCCCTCCAGCATGTTCTGTTTATTGTGGTGACAAGGTTTAGGTCCCTAGAGCGTGTAGCTCGGAGGGATTGGGATTTCTTTAAGTGGAGCATGTCCAACAGCTCTGGGTTTGACATAGCTTTGTATGTTAGGCAGAGATCACCCCTGCGTAGGCGATATGCGACGGAGTAAAGCTGTAGTTTTTTGAGACGGTCTGCATAGGGCATCTGTTTGAGGCCAGTAATCCTCTTTGTGAGGTATTTCTGTGGTCTTTCCAGTTGTTGTAGATGTCTTGTGAGGTACATACCAAAAGGGGAGTTGTACTCTATAATGGGCCTAATGAGTGGTGAGTAGAGGGGAACAATGACCTCTTTTTTTCTGGATGAGAATCCTTTAGTGATGAGATGAGCCACGTAGAAGGATTTCCTGACCACTGTGGTGATGTTATTATCAAAGGAGAGACTATTGTCCACCTGTGTCCCAAGGTCTCTTATCACATTTTCTGCGTTAAGTAGACTACCAGCTATGTGGTACTTCATGGGTACAGAGTTTTTACCAAAGGGGATGACAATATACTTTTTGGCATTGAGCTTCAGGCCATGGCTTTGACACCAGGAATCTGTCTCAGTGAGGCCCTTTTGTAGTTTGCCCACATCGTTAGGAGTTTCGATTATGGCTCCTAGTTTGCAGTCATCTGCAAACTTTGTTAGCCAAAGACCTTCTGTGTTGGCCTGCACTTCAGAGAAGTAGATACCAAACAGGAGAGGACCCAGGACTGAACCCTGTGGTACTCCACTTGTCACTGGTCTGATGTCGGATTTGGAATCTGCTACTTTCACAGTGTGGGTTCTGTCCATGAGCCAGTTGGCAACCCATCTTGTGACATAGGGATTTATACCTAGTTTAGTGAGCTTATCTATAATTCCAGAGTGGGGGATGGTGTCAAAAGCCATGGTGAGATCTAGATAAGCTGTGTGAACCATTTTACCCTCATCTATGGCTTTGGTGACTGCTTCAAAGATGTCAATCAGGTTTAAGAGACATGATCTGCCTTTTACAAATCCAAACTGGGTAGGGTCCAGAGTTTGGAGATTACCAATGTCTTTGTTTATGAGTTCCACAATGATACGTTCCATGGCCGTGCAGACCAGGCTAATGGGGCGGTAGTTCCCAGGGTCCTTCGTGACTCCCCCTGTGTGGAGTTGGATAACCATCGCGGTGCACCATTCAGTGGGTACAAAGCCTGAGATGAGGCTATGACTGAACATGGTACTTAGGTAGGATGCCAGTTCATTCTGTAGTTCATGTAGAACGCAGCCTGGGATATTGTCAGGTCCCATGGATGCTGTGTTCTTGGCTTTGGAGAGTGTGATTTTTACCTGTGCAGCCGTGATTATAGGAACTTTGCATTCTTCCGGTATAGAGATGGGCCCTCTAGGGGGTGAGAGGGAGGTAAAGTTAGCACTGAACCTATCTGCTAGGATGTTGGCAATATCAGTTGGTTCTGTATATTTAGTGCCATTATGCTGTAACTCAGAACAGATCTGAGTGTTCCCATTTAGATTCTTGACATAGCTATAGAATGCTTTGTGGTTGTCTTTAGAGTCAGTGGCAATTTTGTTTTCGTAACTAGCTTTGGAGGATTTTATGAGGGATCTCAGCTTCTTACTGAGGTTGACCAGGGAGTTCCTCCAGTCATGGGATTTTACTCTTTTTTGCAACAGTTTCTTTCTTCTGTTGTAGAGTTTGTTTATGGCAGAGGGCCACCAGATTGGCTTCCTTTTTTGGAGGATAACATCTTGGTTCTATTAGGGATAGCATGATCCATGCACTCATGTAAGTGCTTCTAAAGTGCATTTGTGTAGGATTCGGCAGTCATACCTCTATTGTCCGTCTGCATGGGTGTAATGAAGTTTGCCACTTCTGTCTTAAGAAGTGTGAAGTTGGCTTTTGAGAAGTTTTTTACGATGGTTTCCCTAATTGGTGGTGGGGGTGGGATGTGGATGTCTAGGCTGATTAGCTTGTGTTCGGATCTGACCAACGAGGAATTGACCTCTGGTGTGGAACACCGGTTTCTCATGTTGGTAATGACCAGGTCTAGGATATTGCTGCCCCTGGTGGGGGTGTGAATAAGTTGATCCAAGGCATTGGAATTTATGAATTCTAGAAAACGTTGAGCAAAAGAGTTGGTACATGAGTAGTTTTCCCAGTTGATAGTGGGGTAGTTGAAATCGCCCATCATTAGGGTGTTGGGTTGTACCCTAATACTTTCCAGTGTATCAAGGAATGAGGAGTGTGAATCCTGGGGCATGGTGGGGGGTCTGTAGCAAGCTACAATTTGGATTGCCGTCTTGCCCAGAGTTAGTTGCACTTGGATAATCTCGGATGCATTATGCTGTGCAACTAGCCTGGAGGTGTGGATATCCTTAATGAATATGGACACGCCTCCACCTTTAATGCTTCTTTCTGAGTTAGGTGGCGAAAGATGTGGTATGAATTGAAGCCTGGTAATGTAGGGGTGCTCTCTGGAGCTTTGAACCAGGCCTCTGTCACTGCACAGATGTCAATGTTCTCCATTTTAAGGAGTGCCTCGAGTGAGTGCATTTTGAGGTTTAGACTTCTAGCACTGAGTAGCATTACCCTCAGATTTTGCTTGCTTTTACCTGTTACGGTGGTGAATTTGCCATTTGAACCTTGCCTAAAAAAGGCACTATAGGGGTGGCAAGAGCCTTAGCCAGTATCCAGAATCCTAAGGGCGACAGGTGTTGGCCATCTCTGGCAAAGCATCGTGGACTGTCAATCATGTCGTCCCAGGCAGACAAATACTGGATCCCCTTAGAATGACACCAAAAGCTTAGGCAATTTTTGAAGTCAATCATTTTGTCCTTGTACTGTGGTATTATTCTGCATGATGGCAGGATGCTACTCAAGGTTAGGGTCATACCTGCCTGGGATACAAGATCGGAGAGCTCCTCCATGTCTCTTTTCTTGTAGTCCAGGGAGGTACGTCTCAGGTCATTCACACCAACACGGACAATGACAGTGTCATATTTGTACTTATTATGGAGTGACCTGAGTGCATGCATTATGTGGTGGATCTTGGCACCTGACAGGCAGCTGACAGTAACTTTCTCCTTGTTTAGTCTAGTGAGTGGAACATCAGTGTGCCTGACTATAGAGTCACCTATGACTAGAGTTTTGGGTACGTTGTTATGCCTTATGGGCTGTGGTTGAGTGGCACACTGAGTTAGTGGGCTATGTGTCATTTGGGTTATGTTGTGGGTGGAGTTTGCTTGCGTTTATGCTTTGGATGTCCCTGATGCTTGGGCAAGTTTTTATTGTGCACCTCCACGAATGTAGGTGTGTGTTTTGTGTTTCTATGTGTGTGTTTTGGTGGTGTAGGTTTTGAGGGACTATGTGATGAGTGTGGTGTGGTGCAGGTGTTTACCTTCTCCTCTTGACTGTCTAGTCCAGTCTTGGATGAAGAGAGCTTTGCTTCCAGTTTAGCTATATAAGTGCATCTCTCACAGGTTGTAGTGTTGGGTGGTAGGAGAAGAGGGTTGTCTGTGTACATGAGGCAATTGCTGCATTGCCCCAAGATGCCCAGATTCATCAGGTAGACAAGAGAAATCACTGGGAGCTGACCCTTAGACATGCCTGGATAAGTGCTCATTTATTAAGTACTAAAAACTGCTTTCCACTAGACAAGTGAGGAAAGTTGAGTGCTGTAGTAATTTGCAGCTTATGTAGTGCTTACAATGAGTTCTGAACAAGTGCTAAGTTCAAAGAAATAGATTTGAGTGCTGAAACTAGAAAACTGGCTAGTTATAAGAAACAAAAGTAAGCTGGAAGGCTTCCTTCCAACACAGAAGGGCTTGTGGGCGCAGAAGCCTACAAACAGTCTAGACTACTTAACAGGAAAGGCAGGAAACAAGCTTAATTTTTTTTTTGTTTGTTTTCTTTCCCAGATGCTCTCTTTGTACACAGTAGAAGTGCCTGAAATCAGAATATGATCTCACTGCACTCAGTTGAGCGAGCAAATTAGATGGGCCCAGAAGGAGTATCCAAACACAAATTTACAAGAGGGGCGGGCAGTTTCAAAGCCACTAAGATTAACACCAAAACAGAAACACGGAGGGTGGGTGGGAAACCTAACTGAAGAGCAGAATCAAAACTTCCAGTTCAGTTAATAATCATGCAACACAGTTAAATCAATTTAGATACTGTATTATTTGAAATATATAGATATATATGTATATATATATATATATATATATATATATATATATATGTATATATATATATATATATATATATATATATATATATATATATATATATATATATATATATATTACAGTTATATATATATATATATATATATATATATATATATATATTACAGTTTATATATATATATATATATATATATATATATATATCTATGATGCAATAGGACTTCCTTTTTACAACAATATTCCTTTTAATCTACTTATATCCCCATACAAATTCAAAAGACATCTCAGATTACTGTTTTCCTGGATGGATAGTGGTATTAACATTTTGTATTAAAGTACAGTAACAAGACTTGTAGTCGTTTATGAATTTGCATCAACTACTAATACAACCATCAAAATGTGTCATTTTTTTCAACTGAATGTAGGACAGAAAAATATACTTACATGAAGGAAAATGTAAAGATACAAACTGATTTTAGTTTTAATACTCAAAAAATTAAAGGAAGTCAATAATGTGATTTTATTTTCTGGATTTTCTGATTGATGGGCTGCTCTGTACAGAAACAGAACAATGCTGAAGAAAGATGTAAATGATTAACTAGGCATTGCTCAAAATTACAAATACTACAAGATGAAAGCATACATTCTTTATTAAACATTTACAAATTAGATAATTTGATAGGAACTGGTTAGAGTGTGAGTTAAGTAAAAAAAAGAAAATATAGGAATATTTATCTTAGTCCGCGGTGGTGGTGCTGCGGTAGCATTGTCGCCTCACAGCAGGATGTTGTTGCGTTTGATTCTCAGCTAGAGCGTCTTCTGTGTGGAGACATGCGTGAAAAGGTGTACCTTCGTTGAAGGTTGTGCATCAGGGCTGGCAACTCGGCACGTAAAAATCAACTGCCAATCATTACCGGACCGGAGTTCCGCTGTGGCGACCCCTAACCAAGAAAAGCCGAAAGCAACAACAACATAGGAATATTTATCTTAATGTTGAATTTTATGACTTGAGTAAAAATAATATTTATTAGGAAATGTGCCAGAAATTAGAAGTTGTAGGAGGTAATGAGAAGTCATTGATATAGTAAAAAAGTAAGTGTTATGGGTTATTCAGGCAGCAGTAATTCTAAAAGGAAGAAATTAATATTTTTTTTAAAGAAGGCAAATAAGACACAATGAGAACATGTTAATGGAATCATGGAATTGAAAAGTTGCAATAATTAATAATGAAGAATAGATAAAGCTGCTGATTTTTTGAGGCTATTTATGAACAGGATTGGATTGTATAGGGTGTAGAACAGGGTGTTATTTTTCTCTAAAGAAAAAGTGGATATACAAAAGAGAAAAACTATTAAAAAGGAAAGATGGTATTGACAATATGTTTTATACAGAAATTATCAAGGAAGAGCTAACATTTGTTTTCATATACTGATATATGTGGGAATACAATCAATAGAAATCTGTTGTATTATTAAACTTATTTGGCAGAATGGAAATAAATTGAGATCTACGTAGATAATGTAGATTATAAAATAGTATAGTTATGTTGATTTTTCAAATAAGGTTTAATAATGTCATGAAATAGTTAATTGATAGTGGAGTCCATGGGATAAAATGAAAGGAAAGTAGAGATAACTTTGGTATAGCTATGGAAGTAATACATTAAATTATATTAAAAAAATGTAAAACACAAACGTTCCACCAGGAACAAACCACACTAGTAGCCAGACATCTAAACTAAGTACAGAGAGAAGCACCAATGTGGAAACACAGCAGTCATAATTCAAAATATCCACATGTAAAACAGGTAGCAAGCAACAGTCTGTATATGCATTCAACTTGGATTTATTTTACCACCAGTTTGTATATGCATTAAACTTGGATTTATTTTACCACCAGTTTGTATATGCATTAAACTTGGATTTAATTTATCACCAGTTTGTGCATACATTAACTTGGATTTATTTTACCACCAGTTTGTACATGCATTAACTTTGATTTCTTTTACCACCAGTTTGTATATGCATTACCACCACACAGCTCCAAATCAGGTGAGACAAAAGGAGTTGCAAATAAATGCCAAACTTTATTGGTAATGGTTAAGCACTTTCTTCTCTTTCAAGAGACTTCATCAGAACAAATTTCATTACAAACCCAGCCCTTAAATACCCTTGCTTAATGATGTCACATGAATCACTTAATTACACCTTAAAAACACACTACATAATGTATCAAAAAATAATAATAATATATATATATATATATATATATATATATATATATATATATATATATATTGTATATGTATTAACCTTGGATTTATTTTACACTAGTTAGTACATGCGTTAACTTGGAACACTTGGATTTATTTTACCACCAGTTTGTACATGCATTAACTTGGAACACTTGGATTTATTTTACCACTAGTTTGTACATGCATTAACTTGGAACACTTGGATTTATTTTACCACCAGTTTGTACATGCATTAACTTGGAACACTTGGATTTATTTTACCACTAGTTTGTACATGCATTAATTTAGAACACTTGGATTTACTTTACCACCAGTTTGTATATGCATTAACCTTGGATTTATTTTACCACCAGTTTGTGCATGCATTAACTTGGAACACTTGGATTTATTTTACCACGAGTTTGTATATGTATTAACTTGGAACACTTGGATTTATTTTACCACCAGTTTGTACATGCATTAACTTGGAACACTTGGATTTATTTTACCCCCAATTTGTACATGCATTAACTTGGAACACTTGGATTTATTTTACCTGCTGCCTGTTATACTTAGTCAGTTTGCCTATAATGATGTGTTATGTAGATGATACTTTTATAATAGTTAAAAATAAGGCATGGATATGTTTTGTCTTGAAGGATTTCTGCATCCTTATAAAGGTGGTTGATTTGATTTTAGTAGAGAAAACAAGATGAAGGTTTGGAGAAACAGAGCAAATAGGTGGTGTATAGTTTCATAGGTTCATAGAAGGTTACTTGGCTAACAGCCCTAGAGCCCTTACAAGCCAAGCCATATTTATCCTGAGTTGCCCCATTTGTCAGTGGTTAGGTGAGTGAAGTTCACAGAAGTATGGGTATGGACAGGCACATTATACTAAAACAAAAAGCCTTTTTTAGCATCTGCTTCTCCGATGTCAAGGTCAATGTCAAAGTCCTCTGGCTGAACAATTTTTCAGATGTTTGCAAATAGCAAGCAATACAGAATCCTGCATTAACAGCAATGCTCTTCAAGAAGGGCTAACACAGACAAATAACTGGTGTCAGAGCCATGAAATAAAACTAAATGCCAAGGCATACATAATAGTATCCTTCAGGTAGTCAGCCACCCCTGGTAACAACTATATTAACAACATACCTGTAAGAGTCAACCCAGTAGTCAGAGTCTTGGGGACACATGTAGACATTAACCTAGGCTTCAACCATCATATGTCTATGGTAGTGTTGGAATAATTTATGTTGTGCAAATTATAAATAAAGGTATGGCATCTAGATCCAAGGATGTCATAATTCTACTACATTTGGTACTCATTAGACCTATCATGGAGTCTAATGTCCCCCTTTGGTATGCACCTAACCAGGCACATCCAACAACTAAAATATCCACACTGAAAGAATACAGGGCATAAGTAACATATCTGCAGACCAACACAAAGCCCTATCCCTGTAGTCTGTCTCCTACAGGCTGTTGAGGGATGATCTATGGCATACAAGGCATCCTTGGTCCCCACTGTGATGGACCTCCTTTATATCAGCAAAACAAACAGTACCAGAATTACCTTTTCTTAAGACTTAAACCTTGTCTTTGATATAAATAGGACCTATTGGAGAGACAGATATGTATCCCAGAGACAAGTCCATTTCTAGAACAGGCTCCCCATCCATGTGAAGCAGAGTTGATTCCCAGTACAATTCAAGTGTTACTTGTGCAACTGGATAGGGAACTGGTAATTCACTCTGGCTTAGCACCTATTTCTCTAATGGACAAAGTAAGCATCTAAATGTTTCATCTCCCAGGCCCCTGCTTTTAAATGTTTCATCTGCCAAGCCCCTGCTTACATTGCCATGGTTACCAGAACTTGTCAAAGATCTGGGATGCATGACTATGCTTAAAAAGGCTGAAATGGTTGTTAGCCTAGCACACACCTATGAGCCTATAAATGGAATTATTTGATTTGATAGGTAAAGGATATATTTACTGCAGGTAAACCATATAACTTATCATTTCAAAGAAAAAAATGCTTAAAATATTTGGTAACATTAGGAAAGACAGACTAGTTAGGCATTTTCCAGGAAGGTTTAAGAAGGCTGTATTAGAAGTAGTTTTTTCCATGTAGTTTGGGGTTCTAGATTAAATATTATCCAGCTTCCCCATGTGGTAAGAAACCTCACAGCCTTCTGATCTTCCAGCAGCGATATAAATCTGTGAATATTATTTGACACATATTATAGAGGTAAGGTTCTTTAATGAAGTGGATATTATATATGGGAGTCTATATTCAAGTTGCAGAAAATACCTTTTCCTATTATTCTTTCTGTTGTTAATAAGAACTGTAGGATCTTTCTGTCCTAAAACAATAGTTTATTTAATTTAGATTTGGTCATTTGGGTATGATATAGAAAGCTAAGACATCAGTCAAACTGTACAGATGGATAGTTCACTGTGTTTACTGTATCAGTTTGGACATGGTTTTAGAGCTGTAGAGTCCAGCTTGCAGGAATTTAAGAATGACTGGGTCTACTTGCAAAGAGCTTAACCTTGATTTTATTGATGTTAAGGAAAAGTTGGATTTGGTTGTCAGTTGGAGAGGAGTTTGTAGCCCTTTTCTAATTCTGTTTTGAGCTTAAAAGTATTTTGCTCTGTATACTACTATACCATCTGCCTAAGAATAATAGTGCAGCTTGGAATGTTATCAGGTAGCTTGTTAATGAAGACAGAGAAAAGAACTGAAGATAAGACTGACCATTGTTGTAATCCACTGTATAGAGATGCTAATGCTAAGGTTGAGTGTCCTAGTTTAACTTTGAAACACCTGTCTTTTTGGAAGGAGCTAAACCACTATACAGCATGGAGAAAGATTTCACAGCTTAACAGGAAGAATAGCAGAACAGTGACCTGCTAAGTAAAATGCTTTTCTAAGATGAATAAAGAGGGCTGTACTGATCAAACCCTTATTAAGGATGTAGGATGGCATCTGTTAGAGTGCATTGAGGGATCATGGGACTCATGCTTATTGCAAAACCAGTGTTGGAGGTGCAACATGATAGCATATTTCTGTACATATTCAGTAAGCTGTTTGTGCATAATCTTTTTCAATATTCTCCTGAAAGTGGGAGGAATGAAGATTGGTCTGAAGTCATTGGGAGAGTTAAGTGTGGAGAGAATCAAAGGGGTCTGACTATTGTGTTTTTTATTTTGGAAACATAGCACCTGTGGTGAGGCAATGATCATAATGATTCTTAAGTGGGAGAAGGGAGTTGCCTAACAAACCATAGAGTGAGGCTGACTGTTCCACTTGGTAAGTCAATTAGCACTTTTTCTAAAAAAAGTTTCAATATCTTTCTTTCTTTTACCCTTTATTTATTTTATATAATGTAGAAGGTTACAGAGAATTAAGGGTGGAATTTAAATTAACATTGATAGGACAATGGGAGGCAAGGTAAATAGAGGAGGTAGAAAAGTGTACCTAGTGAAGGAAATACATGGTAGAGATGGAAATTTAACCAGGGAATCTTGTAATGACTGGTAACCATTCACTGCTGGGCCAGATTTATTAATACTTATAATAAGTGTACATGATCTGTATTCAAGAACATCCCTACCATATTCTTTTGTGTATTCTAATTACTCAGAAAGATTACACTAAGTGTACATGTAGTCTACACTTTGTGAGAACCTTTATGAAACTACCTCAGTATTTAGGGTTACAAGAAAATCAGTAGCAAAGCTAAAATTAGGAGGAGAAAAGTATGCATTATGTTTGTGTTGTATGTTCACTCAGAAAGGTGTACACTTAGTGTACACATTATTGAATCCCATGGACAATATTTTTGGTCTTCAGGGATATCCCATGCTATTAACTGGTTGACTTACTTCCTCAATTACTTTTAGTTATTTAGAATGAATACGTAGAATGTGTTTCTAAATATGCTTTTTTTGAGTTTATGCAAACTCAGAGGTGGGATATTTAGAGATTGAGAGTGTGGTAGCACAGCGACCCATATTTAGGGGATGGGGGGGGGGGGGTCCAGCCAGCAAAAAGTATTTTTATTAACTCATTACTGATCAGCAATATAGTCATTTGTGAGCAACTGGCAAAAAGGTACTAGAACTCCAGAATGGTTCCTGAGCTACTATTCTAGATCCATTTCCTGTTTGGCAAATTGCAGAAAATGACATGCACACAGCAATTTTAAGTATGTTCAAGCCCCACAGGCAACTCTTGTATAACACGCAAGAGACAAAATAGCAGTGTTCCCATTTCAAAACTATCAGTTGTTGTGGCGGTAGTGCATTAAAGCTACATATACCAGTCAGAAAAAATATTTGTCTGAAAAAAGGGTTCCAGGACAGTACATTCACTTAGCTGACATATTAATCACACAACTAAGTAGTATTGTAGCAGATATAATACACTGGTGACAGTGCTGAAAGAGCATGCCATGAACTATTGTCAGAAAGTTCCAACCATTAAAGTAATGAACGATGTCTGTATGGTGACAGAGACAGAGAGACCCATAGTGATAAATCCACTAACAGATGAAAGACAACCTGAACATACTTCAATGTTTCCCTCCATTATGTCACAACAGATGCCTGTTTACAGACAGAACTCTCATTGTTGTTCTCCAGAAGGGCTATGAAAATGCACATAAAGCGACAGATGTTGCTGAGATAAAAGTGAAGGAAAACAAAACACCTATACCTGTATTCATAGATGAAATTATACAGTCTATGTCACTTGAACGTTTACAGAAAAGCAATGGGAATTTTAAGAAAGCACTAGGATGATATGCTAAGCAGGTCCTGAGGAAGTACTGCCAGGACAGAAGGAGAAAAAGATGAACCCATTGGTTTTGTCCTTTACTTGACTTGCTGTACAGGATACGCAATACCAAAGTGTAAATAGTGCACTGAGTCTCAGTTCCTAAACCTTGTCAACATGTAATGAAAGTGGCTGTTAGCTGTAGTTCAGTAGGTCACTTATGAATTGAAAAGTAAAACACAAAATAGAATTTAGCTATATTTTTTAGTCTGGTATAAATAAATATATTGAGTACTTCTGTACAGCTTGTTCAGAATGTCAAAAGACCACACCACATCCTGAGTTCAGAAGTCCACTGATGATATATATGCCTATATGTCCCATTCAAGCAAAGCTATGGATCTTGTATGCCAATTAATAACGTCTAGTAATGGGTTCCAGTAGAGTGTAGAAATTATTGACTAAACCATGAAGTTTCCTGAAGCAGAATCTCCTGCAAAAAGACAATGCTGCCAGTAGTTAGAGAAGTAATGTCATTTTTCCCCAGAGCAGGTCTTCCCAAAGAAATACTCATGGGTCAGCGAACACAATCTACACCCTAGGTAATGTACCAGCTGTGTCAGAGCCTTGTAGCAAATAATCAAGAGGTTTTAAATCACCCTTACACTGATGGGTTAATGGAATGATTTAATAAAAGAATCCAAAGTCTGCATTAAGGAAAACCATATGACCAGAATTAGGATTGGTTACTTCTCTATAGCTCCATTTTGCTGTAAGACAGTGTTTACCCCATTTCATTATTATATGGTAGCCATCCCTGATGATTGCTTGACATAGCAAGTGAGACTTGGGAGAAGAATGAAAAAAACATTTAAAAGTGAGATAGCACACTTTCAGAAGTTGCAACATAAGATAAACATTGTTATAGCAATAATTATAATGGAACAAATTTTCAGTGAGTTTGTGCATATTGACTGATATTGGTGGATTGTAATGACAGAAGACTGAGCAGACTTTTTTGTTGAGATGTTCTGAAATGGGCTGTTTTGTCATTATTGCTTCATACACTTTGCTTCATTGTTTACTGGAGAAATGTTCAAAACTACAAATTTAAATATGCTGTAACACATGGTGCTGTATTATACAAGGCATATAATTTAATACAATGATGAAGGTGAATCAAAAAATACATGTGTGTATGCATGGTCCTAAAAATGTATGCAAGAGGCCTGTGGTTTGAAAACAGTCCAAACATAAAATTTATCTGCCATTGGCAAGATGCATTTTCTTTAAATGTGGGTTTCAATGCTGTTTCAATGAATGTGAGTTTCAAAGGCAGGAAAGTTTTAATGCTATGTCTGTTTTCATTCTGAGACGGTATTGTTTTATTTAGTATGTCTATCAGTGTGTGTGCTATAAAATTTGAAGTAAATGTTTTAAATTAAATCCAAATAATCATTGTAGAAGTAAAGCAGAAAACAGTATGCACACTGAGAGGTCTAAACAGTGTTCATGGTAACTGAGGAGAAATAGCCAAGTAATGAGACACTGGAATGGCTGCGAGGGGGGATCTACTATAGCAATAACCCACGCCTGGGTGTGGGTAATGCTGGATTTACCCACGGTTGGCATGGTTTGGTCCCGAGGGCGAAGCCCGAGGGACCAAACAAAGACAACCGTGGGTAAATCCAGCATTACCCACACCCAGAAGTGGGTTATTGCTATTATACAATGACATTATTTAAGAAAAGAAATAATTACTTTTCTTAAATAATGGCATTGTATAATGCCTCTTTGCTGCCCTTCCGCAGCTGTCTGGTGTTCTGCGGCAGTTCTGATGTACTGCGCATGCCTACGCAGTACATCAGAGCTGTGGGCAAAAGCAACGGAGAACGCAAGATCTCCGTTGCATATTTTAAAGCTGTCTCGCTATGTTAAACTCATTTAACATAGCGAGACAGGTTAAAAGCAATGGAGATCGCAAGATCTCCGTTGCTTTACACTGTGTCGCTATGTTAAAGGAGTTTAACATAGCGAGACAGCTTTAAAAAAAGCAACGGAGATCTGCGTTGCTTTTTTAAAACCTGTGTCGCTATGTTAAACTCTTTTAACATAGCGAGACAGTGTTTTATACTAACGGAAAAAGTCCGGGCGACCGGACCTTTTTCCGTTAGTATATTGAGGGATTTACAATGGGCACGCTGGTTGGGCTGGCCAATCAGCGTGCACGTTTTAGAGAAGGCATTGTATAATACCCTATTTAGGACCCCACTTAACCATGATTATGTTCTGGTTGTGATGCAACAATGCTACCATTGTGTACTTGTGTGAAAATGACAAATGGCCTCTGTTCCATTTTATGAATATGTCTATCATTGCGTGTGTTGTAATTTGCAATGTTCTTTTTTTTTTAAAACAATGTTTTTCTAATATAGGATTACTTTGCTTTCAAGTAGACAGACATATAATGTGTTTAATGAGGCTTACATGTCAGTTATGAGTGCTTCTGGAGTGTTTACCTTAAGGGATAAGTTGCAGACATCCTTATATTGAATTATTGTTACATTTGTCAATATCATCTGTGAAAATGCTAAAAAAGAAGTGAGGCTAGAATTTAACATTGCAATACTCATATGTTAGATTTATAGCAATAAAATTCTGTATTGTGCCGGATAACAGGTTGAGCTCTGTCCTCAACTAAGTTATGAAGCATTTTAATAATGTAATAAGCAAACAACCACCAAGCGGCAAGAAACCACGTAACTAAATAGAAAATAGAAAGTATATCATAAACAACAGGTCCAGCGGAGAGCAAGTTTAATAATAAAACTGATTAAAAATACAGGAACGACTAAGTGCTTTCGCCATCAAACATTCTGGCTTCTTCAGAGTTGTAAAAAACAAGTTAAAAACATAACCTTTAAATATTCAAGTACTAGTGCATCAACCAATCACAACATTCAAACTTGATACCATTAACAAGTCATCCTATCACGTGTATCTTCATTAACTTGACTTTAAGAACTTTGGTCAAGGACTAAAAAATATCCTTATGTTCAAAATAAAATAATAAAAATAACCATAATAACAATAGACCATTAAACTACATTTGCCCTCTGTTTCAAAATAGGAACCATAGAGACACTGTCATTTAACCCTGATGCACAAGTAGCATTCAATCTTAGATGCCATTTAGTTTCTTTAACTTCCACTTCTATTTTTTCATTACCCCCTCTCTCATTAGAATAAACCCTGTCGATGACAAAGAATACAAATCTTTTAAAATTAGTACATTCAGTGATATGCATAAATAGGGCGTTATGTACATTCTTATTTTAGATGTCCCTTAAGTGCTCTGCTATCTGCTATCCTGTCACATAGCCTCAGTATGGTCTTTCCTGTGTAAAATCCTGGACATGCTGTGCAGATTGCTAAATATACAACCATACTTGTATTGCAATAAAACCAGTACAGGCAACTCAGGGCACGGTCATAACCACTAAGTGAGACATATGGTCCATCATTAATAAATTTGCAAAACCTACAGGACTCACATTTGTACATTAAAGATCTATATGCAATCTACATTTTTGGTTGTCTTTTTAGGATGTTCTTAATATTTCTACCCCTACTGTACACTACACACGGCTTCATCCCTAACTTATCTTTCATTTCCTTATCAAAACTCAGTTCCCATATCCTATTAAAACTAGAATTGAAAAGGGGCGTTTCTTGGTTGTACCTCAAAATTAGTGCATCTTTGTCTATTGATGGTTTTATATTCAACTTTATGCACTCATCAGGCATTTTCAAGATAGGGCAAGATGAAGTATTTCTCTTCTTAAAAACTTCTCTCTTAATATTAAGCAGTATTTTCAAATGGAATGCCCTGTCCCTTAACATTCCTATCAAAATGTAAATTTCTTTATAGAATAAATCATTGTCGCTAATTAAACATAATAGTCTAGCCATTTGCCCCTTAATAATACTTCTTCTTTGGTGTATGGGGTGACAAATATCATAATGGAGCAGCATGCTCAAATACATTTCCTTCCTATAAATACTACTTAAAAAAAAATCATCACCACTATTTTTTGTAAGATGAATATCTAAAAAATCAATTTCATTAGAATGCCATTTATGTGTGAATCTTAAAAAAGTGGTCGAACCATTCAAATGGTCAACAAATTCAAGTGCTTCTCTTTCCTCCCCTCACCATAGAATAAGAATATCATCCAAAAACCTAGTATAAAGCAAAATGTTGGCCATAAAGGCAGAGGAAAAGATATGGGTTTTCTCCCATTCTAATAAGCACCAAGTTTGCAAATAAAGGGACGCACTTGGCTCCCATTGCTACTCCTGCAATTTGATGAAAAAAATTGCTTTCAAACATCAAAAAATAGTTTGTCAACACCACCTCCATAAGTTCAACTAATAAATTTATTTTTTGTGGATCCATCTTGTTACACTTTAACAAACTTTCTTGAAAAAACTCTAAACCTTCCTTGTCGGGTATTATGGAGAACAAATTAATCCCATCTATTGTTAGGAAGGAGAATTCACCTTTTCCTCTCACTTGCCTCAAAAGTTCGAGACAATGCCAAGAATCTTTTAGAATATGTGTAGTATCCCTCACCACCATACTAGCCCATGTGTCTATATAGGCCACTATGGGTTCAGTTTTAGAACCCTTAGCAGCTACTATGGGTCTAAACGATGGGTTATAATCCTGTAATTTTTGTTTTTAGCTAATTCTTTTAAGACACTAATTTAATTTTGTGTTAAGTTGTTAAAGTTGACGCTTTTCTCATTCACAATTCTCCTAAATTCCTATTTACGCATACTCCAAAAGTTATAATTGCTGGATGATTAGGAGGAATGAACAACCTTTTGCATTGCAAAACATTACCCTTGTTCGGTTCAATTGTCTGATTTTTAAAAAATAACTGCTAATTCAACTGCCTGGTATACATTTTTAAAGCAATTAAAACTTCAGCAATATAAGTATGATGACAAGGAACAAAGGAGAGGCCTTACTTAAGTAGGATAAAATGTGCATCATATATATACAAATCACTGAAATTGTAGATGGTAAAACCATCACTATCGTGTATGCAACATGCCATAGTAGTATTCTGTTCAAATTGATCATAGTCATTGAAATCATTAAAGTCATTAAATGAACATAAGGACATTAATTAAATCAAAAGATGCTTCAACAAAGTATTTGTTTAAGGGTGTACACACTTATGCAACCTACTTATTGTATGTTTTTTATTTTTTATATTATTTCCACTAACAGATTTGTTTGTTTTTCAATGAATTGTATAGGTTACAGGTCACATTAAAGGTGGGAAAAGTTTTGAAATGATTTATTGTGGCCTAATTTTTTATATCACAAAAAATGGCATTTTAACAGTGGTGTGTACACTTTTTATATCCACTGTATGTGCAGAAGAAGGCTTCATCCGGGCTAATGTGGTGCTGAGTGCTCTGGTATAAACAGAGGAATGTTTTGAAATATGCCCATAAACTGTGTACTATAGCTAATGGTGACACAGCTGTGGGCCAGGTACATTTAACCTTAATGCTAAAGTGTTTGAAAAAATCTAGGAAAGATATATCTAAGGCCGAGAAATACTGAATATATGTTGAATACTGTTTGCATGGCACATTTTAAAGTGACATTTGCATGCATTTTAAGTAACTCAAAATATATTTAACATTTTACAGTTAAGGATAACAGCTATCTGTTCAGGAATAAACAGATTTCCTAGAAAAAGTACGACTGTACATACCTTGAAATGAAGGCATAATGTTGGTTAATGTGCAAAATAAAGTAATAAAAGGCTAAGTTAAAGCTAGGGACAATTTTTAGAGATAAATATATTCACTGTAGAAATTGCCTCAAAGCTTCATATCTAGCACTTCCTAAAGAAAAGCACATTTTCTTTACAAAGTGGGAAGCTGCAACTCCATGCCCAATTCAACTTACAAATTCTGACTCCATGGACACACTACCAGTAATTCAAATGTGCATATGATAATGTACCATTACCTGATCAGACCTAGGAAAAAAAATTGCTGTTCTGTTTGTTCGGGATTCGGAGTGTTCAACATTTAGCTGTCAATAAAGCGATGTTCAAAACATTGAACGTTTGCTTATTTAATAAGAAGCGCTGGCTTAGAGTACAATGACTATGCCATTCAATAGGCATCATAGGTGAAGCTTAGATTAATAGAACAAGATTGAAAAGTTAAGTCTAATATCCATACACCATGGTTCCTAGAGATCTTTCACCATTTTATTCACCGAATGCTTTGTGAATTCATTTCTGACCTCTTCTGTCTCAGTGAGCACACATCCATGCCAGTTGTTTGGCTCATTATCCTGCAGCAAGTTTATGTCAGTACTGAAGAAGGTGAATTTATTAGAAATGTCTGTAAGTAACCTCTCATAAACAGTAGGATGCATGCATCTGCCTGAATCCAAAAAAAGAAAAAAAAAGTGTCACAGATTGCATTCTGCTCAGACTGCTGTGCAAGTGTTGCACCTACATGTCCACCAACTGTATAGTACACAAAGAAACTAGCCACGGTTGTGGAAGATGACGGAAAGAGACAAGTGAAGAAAGATCATTGGAGGTACAATGCCAGTATTTAAAAATGTAAGCATTTTTTCTTTTTTTTTTTAATGGTGTTGAATGATAGTAATAATATCAGTAATCCATTGCTGAGTGTAGGTAATGCTGGTCTACTATTGGCTAGCTTACTGACTATTTGGGCTTCACTCTCATGATCAAATCACACCAGCAATGGGTAAACCCAGCATAATCCTCACCCACAAAGAATTATTGCATCTGATATAGCATCTGATATGCCGAGGTTAGGAAGTAGAGTAGGAAATAAATCCCTAGCTGAACCCATGCAACATAACAGATGGCATGTTGTAAACAATTGCTACAAAGTATACAAGCAGAAATTATTTATTTATTTACCAGGAAATTCCGACTGGACAGAGATCCTTTTTCAGCGGAGGCCCGGGGAGAAAAGCTCCACAGATAATAAATGAGCAACAATACATGATTAAATTGAGTTTACAGTAAAGAACATGACATACAATAAACAGAGCAATAGGTGCATATAAAAATAACAAGAAAGTTGTCACAGATAAAGATTCTAGTTCTCTACTGATGTACTATGTTCTTCATCTGTAAATATGTTGTAAGTAATTGCTATTTAAATTGTTAATCGCTATGTAATCCAATGTAACTACTGTCTGTTTATTTTAACTGTGGAGCTTTTCTCCCTGGGCCTCCACTGAAAATGGACCTACGTCCAGTCGGTCACTCCCGGTCAACAAATATAAATAAAATAAAATAAATAAATAAGATAATAAAGAAAACTAGAGTAATTAGTAGATGCAGACTTAGCAATGTTTGGTTAATTAGGCCATTAGTACCCAATATGCTCAGTAGCAGGTAATAAGATCTCAGATAGATTTACTTTTTTTTATTTTTATTTTTTAATTTTTTTTTAGTCAGGATTAGAACAAGGACAGAGCCAGTGCATTTTTAGGTGAGATCTAAGTGCAGTCTTGAACAGACTGCTGGAAGGAAGTGTGGTTATAGAGGGGGGAGGTTATTCCATTGTTTGGATATGGCACAGGAGAATAGAGCTTCTCCTGCTGAGTTTTTAGCTTTGGTGATAAGAAGTACATTTTTGCTGTTGGAGTATAGGAGTCTAGAGGGCCATTAGGATTGGAGAAGGTTTTGTAGTGATGGGACTTTGTAAGGATGGTTTACTAGTTTGTGGGCAAAGGAGAGTTGATTCAGGTGAAGAAGTTGTTGGAGTTCAAGCCAATCTAGCTCCCTAAGTGAGATGCAGTGGTGGCTGTGGTAGAATCTGCCTGTAACAAATTTTGCAATTTTATTGTAGCAGGCCTCAAGCTTGTTTAGGTCAGACTGTCTAAGGTTGGTAGGTATTGGCGAAGCGTAGAGTAAGGTGGAGATCAGTTGGGAATTAGCAATGGAAGTTCTGGCTGTTTTGGTTAGGTATGGTTTGTTTCTATTCAAAGCACCAAGTTTTTTGTGTACTTTTTTATGGTTAATGATATGTGGATGTCAAATGTGAGATTGTTGTCTATCTCTACACCTAGAAGTTTGGTGTGATCTGATGGGGAGATGACGGTGGGTGTTGTCTTTGGCAAAAATATTGAAGTGGGGGGAAGTCTGAGCAGATTTGGACAGTTGGAAGATAAAGAATTTGGTTCTGCTAGGACTGAGTAGAAGATGGGCATTGATTAGCCAGCTTTCTGCTGATGAGAATGACTGTTGTGTAATCTTTTGGAGTTCTGGTAAAGTGTGGGCAGAGCAGATGAGGGTGGAGTCATCTGCATACTGTATGAGAGAAGCATGCTTGGTAGAGGTATGTAGGTTGTTGGTGAATAGGGAGAACTGTAGACAGTCACATGAGAGTAAAACCCAGTGTATCTTAGGCCTGAGCTTAGTAAGCTATGGGTACATATATGGTTCTAATATTAGATAGATTTTGGTACTTACGTATTATCGCAACCACTTTTTCAAGCAGATGTAATTTGTGATCCGTTCGTGAAACAATGTATATGAATGGGATGGGAGGGTGGCCTAATGGTTAAGGTGTTTGCCTTACAAACACAAGGTGCAGAGTTTGAGTCTCACAAGGGATAATTGGCTAGGCTTAAAATGGCTTGCAAGGGCAGTTAGCTTAGTATTAACCTATGTGTAACGCTACTAATATGTGAGAATCCCACTTCTCTGAGCTGCAGCAACAGTACCGATAACATAGTGTGCAGAGTGTAAGTAAACATACCTTTAGTTGTATGCTTTCATACCTGCTACCCAGATTTGCTTAAGGGGAGATATGGCAGTACTGAGTATCTGTGAGCTCATGGCACAGTTGTGCCCTAACAATAATAGTGACATAAGAAAGAACCAACCTGGTGACCAGATCTGGCCCCAGGTCCAGGCCTCAAGCAGGTATCAGTTTCCTTTGGGAGATCGCAGATATACCCCAGGGATTACCTCAGTGTCACTGCTCGACAGAGGCACAGCAAAATAATGGGTATAGTTCCCCATACTAAAGGGGTGGCGTAAGCCACAAAACTATGGGCTAGGCTTGTAAATGCCCTCGGGCAGATAGCCTAGTATGAACCTATGAAACCTATGAACCTATGAACCTGAAAAGGGCTGTGTGAAGTGGTAAAAACTTTTGTCTCACAATGCTTTTGATCTTGGAAGAGGAATCAGGGCACAATTCCTCTTCCTGGGTAGCATCCTTTCCTGACCTACCTTAATGGCAAGTGCTGTAAACATGCCTGCGTGTTTGGAGTCCTGTGAAGAAAGACCTGTTTATTCTTTGATATCATTTGAAAAAAGCTGGATCATACAGCTTGTAACCTACATTTTTAAGAGCAAAACAGGTATGCAGAAAAGTGAAGCAGTAAAAGTATGATTACAGGTAAGAAGAGCGATTTCGTAAATTGAGTACATTCACTGAATCAGAGTACAAGAAGTTTTACTGGCATACATTACAATACAATTGTATACATCTTAAAAAATACAGGTAAAGCCTTTAATAACATTGTTATTGCAATGTTAAAAAACTGTAATGTTTAAAACACTGCATCAACCCAGTAGTCACTGTTACATGAGTACAGATCATCCAAAGTTACATTACGACCAGTGTCAGGCAGCAGGCATGTCTGTGTTGCAATCAAGTCCCATCAGAAACCTACAGCACCCCGGAATACCAAATTGGACCATTATTCCTCTTCCTGCCTCACACAGGAGGTGGCACAGTAAAAAAATTATAGCTTACACACTCCTTTTAAGTTTACCGCACATATTTTCCTCCAAACATTATGAATTATGCCCGGTTGAAAATGTGGTTGCGATAATACGCAAGTACCGAGATTTCTTGGGAGGGTATCCTTAGTATGCTTGAGTAAAAGAAGAAATTTTTGCTATAATGGATCTGCTATCCGACAAAGGAAAGTTGAAGGAAAGCTGTTGCACCTGCAGAATTTGCTATGCTTCTCTAGGAAGCTATTGAGAGTCTCTCTTTCCTCTGAGACTTTTACTAATTGTGTTTTGATGGCATTAAATAGAAATATTGTTGGGCCATGAACATGTTGGTGCCAGTTTTCAGAAGCTCCTTGTTTGGACTGTCTTGCTTGAGAAGGAATTCTTCACAAGCTGTATCAACAAAGCTGAAAAGATCAAGTAAAATGTATTAATGTATTTATTTAACATTTGTTGACCAGGAAGGTCTGACTGGAGGCCCAGGGAGAAACACCCCAGATGCATGCCTTTGGAAGGAAACCAGATTACCCAATGGTAACCCACAGGGAGGACAAGCAGACTCTGCAAAGAAGGAACCCCAGCTGAGAACTGAACCAGAGAACCTGTTGCAGGGGGGCAGCAACTTTAACAGCTGTACCATTGTACCACCTGTACTGCATTTCATTTAAGTTTTCTGTTCCTATTTGTCAAGATGCGCATATTTTATTTGGACCTGTTATGTAACATCAAGCTACAGAACCCAGAGTATCAGAAACACTGAAAATAATACAAAAGACAGAGGTGAGAAAATTATAACTTGAAGTATTTCTTGTATGGATCAAGTCTCCCAGTACCCGTGGTGTGAGGGAGTAAACACCCCACTCCTGCTGAATTTATGTATAGCCATTGCATGGTAGTAGCAACTCAAAGAAGAGGAAGTCTCCCCAGAAAAGGATTCACTGCTAGTGCACACTTAAAAATTACACCAGCAATGAGTTCCCATGCAAACCAGTGATCGGCATTATGTTCTATGGGCTCCAGTCAATTGTCACTGGAGAAATTTCACTCCTGCCACTTGTAGAAATACCCTTTTATTTACCTCCATTGTATATACACAACTGTTGAATGTTGAAAAATTGTAGGTTAAAATATTTCTATGACACCGCCTTTTTGACTTCTGCTGTAGCATACCATGTAAATTAAGTACTTCACAAAGAACAGCTGACAAATGTTAATGTTATAGGTTCATAGGGGTAGCATATTTTACAGCAAACATACAGGCACAGAGATTCCTTGGTTTTGTAAACAGAATCTCCATGGACCAGATTGTCAATACACTGGCCAGGGGTTCAAACATACTGGATCTGGTCCTTACTAATATGGGAGGGTGCTGCACACATTTCCCTCCCCCCAGTGTAATGTCTTCTGTAGGAATGTCAGAGCACAAAATGGTCTCCTTTGAAGTAAAAATAAAACGTGGAACCCTGGCTAACTCTGGAATATTCAGGAACTACTCTAAGGCTAACTTCCTACTATTAAGTGATAACTTGGCAACATTTTAAGACTCTGTAAACCCTGAGAAAACTGCTTCCCTACACAGAAATGTTCACAGAAACCCTATAGAAGTATGTTAATGATGGCATAGAGGCAATGGGGCCATAAGATAAAAGTACTGAACTAACTCAAAAAACAAGCCACAATGATGGAATCACAACATCAACAGTCTGTATAACAGAAGGAAAAAAATTATGGGAGAACTTAGGAGGTGTAGCACCCAGCAGGAGAAAAGCATTCTCATCAAACTAAACAAACAGCTCAGAGGACAAATAAAGTCTACCAAAACCAAGTTTGAGGTAAATTTGACCTCCCAGGCCAAGGACAACAACAAGACATTCTTTAGTTATGTCCACAACCTCAAAGGCAATACACAATTGTGTGTACAGCTCACTGTTAATGGAGCCACCTATACTGAGCAAGAAAATATAGACAACCTTCTGGCCAACAAATTCAGTTCCAATTTTACCCCTCTATCTCCTCAACCTTCCCTCAGGAAATACCATCAGATATAACTCCGCCTACTATCACTACTGATCAGGTCCTTAATGTTCTCTCTCTCTCTCTAAGGCCAGGAACATGGTATCAATGGGCTTAGACAATATCCTAGGATGCCTTCTAAATAGTATGAAACAGGACCCTCTGGAATTTCTATTTAACTGTGGCTTTCAGAGAGGCTTCATGCTTCACAAATGGACAACAGCAGCAGTCATCTGTTTGCACAAAGGTGGGCCATCTACAGATCCTAGAAACTACAGACCCATAAGTCTCACAAGTCTCATATGCAAAGCCATGGAAAGAATTATCATGGAAATGATTAATAATGACATAGGAAACCTCCAGGCACTGGACCCAACCAAGCTTGGTTTCATCAGGAGCAGGTCATACCTACTCAGCCTGGTGGACGTCTTTGAAAAGGTCACCAAAGCAAAGTATGAGAGCCAAACTGCTCCCACTGCTTGTCTTGACCTGGCCAATGCATTAGACACAATACCCAACTCAGACTTTGTTGACAAACTCAAGAAGCTAGGTATAAATCCTTATGTCATACAATGGATAGGTAGCTGACTCACAGACAGGACCAAGGAAGTTAGAATTGGGAAGTGCACCTCTACAAAGAAGCCAGTCACAAGGAGACTCCCTCAGAGATTGGTCCTATTTGGCATTTACTTCTCTGAATTCATGGCCAATATCAATGGTCTCCGGCTGACTAAATCTGCAAATTATTGCAAATTAGGAGCAGTCATAGAATCTGTCATTGATACAAATGTCCTCCAGGAAGGGCTGACACAGACAAATAACTGGTGTCAGAGCAATGGACTAACGCTAAAAGAAATGCATAATAGTATCCTTCAGGAAGTCATCCAACCTTGGTAATTATCATATTGACAACATACCCCCAAGAGCTGATCCATTATTCAGTGACATAGACAGTAATCTAGACTTTGACCATCATGTGTCTACAGTAGTGAGGAAATCATTCTATTTTATGCAACTTATAAATAAAAGTATGGCATCTAGGTCCCAGGAAGCCATTGTTCCACTGTGTTTGACATTCATCAGGCGTACATTGTCAGACACCACTCTGATGGATGGCCTGCATATCTACAAAACAAACAGCACAAGAATTACCTATTCTAAAGAATTAAACCTTACTTGTGATATAAATAGGACATGCTGGATAAACAGGTAAGTATTCCAAAGACTACCTCTTCTCAGGATTCCCATCCATGTGTAGCAGAGTTCTTTCCTAACTGAATTTAAATGTAACTTGGACAATTGGATGGGAAACTAGAAACTCATCCTTGGTATGGCACATATGTCTTTAATGGACAAAGGCTGCCTGTAAATGGTCATCTCCCAGGTATATAGGTATATGTATATACGGACATTTTATATGTATATATATATATATATATATATATATATATATATATGTAGATAGATAGATCCATTTATATGCATATATATATATATATATATATATATATATATATATATATATATATATGTAGATAGATCCATTTAGAGAGAGAACAATACAGACATATGTATATGTATATATGTTATATATAGTTATATATATTTTCATAGGTCCATCGTTACATACTACACTAATGATCACCAGGGTCTTTATAAGCCTAGCAGTTCAAACCAACCAAATTGCATCCCTGTGCATAATAGGCATTTATTAGAAGAGGGCATGTTAGTTAGGAAGTTTCCAGAGGTTATATGAGATAGTTATGCTGATCTGAGCATTAACCCCGCCTTTGTCTATCAAAGACATGAGAACCAGAACTGGGATTTATTTCCAATTTCCCATCCATTGGTCAAGGTTATGCTTAAATATGGTTAGGCATGGGCTCTATTTAACATGGATGGGGAGCTTGTTTCAGAGCATGGGGATCCTATGAGACACATATCTGTCTCACCAACATTTCCTATTTATGTCACAAACAAAACTAAAATCCTTGGATCTAGTGGTTCTGATACTTTTCATTTTGTGCATGTGAGAAGGTCCATCAGTGCTGGAACTAAGGATGGCTTGTATGCCAGGCATGGATCGCCTTTGAGTAACCCGTAGGAGACAGAATATATTTATAGGGCTTTAAAGCAATGCATATAGGACAATATGTTTCTACTCTGGATTCTGCTGGTAAGGAACTTTTGTGAGTGTTTTAACTGTTGAATTTGTTTGCTCACATACCTGCTGAAGAGGGCACTATACTCAATGATGAGTCTAATAAGGGACGAATAAACTGGCACCATGAAGTTCTTGGTCCTGGATATCAGCTTTTACTTATATGTTTGGTGACATAGAATGATTTTCTTACTAACCTGGCCACATGTTGGTCAAAGCCCAGATTACTGTCTGCATATGTTCCCAGATCCCTGATTATCAGGTCAGTTCCTAGGGGTGTCTTATCACTGGAGCAATTAGCCTGGGTGACAGCTTTCCCAAAAGGCACTATAATGCCTTTCTTGTCATTGAGTTTTAGTCTGTGTCTTTGACACTAGTCATTTGTCTGTGTTAGACCATCTTGCAAGATGTTTGTGTCACGGAGGGAATCTATGATGGCTCCCACTCTGCAGTCATCTGTGAACTTGGTCATTCAAAGGCCCTTGAGATTAGCCTTTACCTCTAACAGGTAGATGCCAAATAGGAGTGGTCCCAACATGAAGCTCTGAGGTACCCTGCTGGTGTCCAGTCTCTTAGTGGAGGTGATATGACCAATCCTGACACCCTGGGCCCTGTCTGTAACCTGTTTTCTCATGTTATACTGCAAAAGCAAAGTATTAATACTTCCACTGTGCAGGAAATTAGTCAAATAACACCTTCAATACAGTATGCATTTCTAGAGGCCATAGAAAGAAAAAGACATAACAGCATTTAAATTAATTCAGAAGAAAGCTACAAATGATCTTTGTGATAGAGGGGTGGAAATATGACCCAAGACTAAAAGTGATAGAGCCATTCTTACTGGAAAATAGAAAAGATAAAGGTAGGGGGCATGATATCAGCGCAAGAAGTCATGTCAGACAGATGTGATGGGATAATTATTAAATTAAATACAGAGAGGGGGATGGATGTGGCACACCCAACAGATTGCAGGGAAAAGTAATCAAATACTTTTTTTCACACTGAGGGTTACATGCACATGTAAATGAGTAACAAAACTTGATAGTGGACAAGATAGCACAGGAAATGTGAAAAAATTGCAAACGGAAGATAGTGATGGAAGGGAGGTATAACATTAAGACCATAAAAGATTAGGCAAGATAAGCTTGTTGCCTCCTTCTATCATCAAGCTATTATAATGTTTTACATGCATGCATGTCTTTGCTTTTTGATGTTACAACTAAATGGTTTGATTTGAACATAGCTGCACATTCCATACCCTTCATGTTTTTGTCATAATACAAACTGGATTAAATTGACCAAAGGTAGAACTATACACCATACCTATGTAAGGTAATTTTACAATCAGATGTAAGGAAGAAATGACATCAATCAGGCAACAAAAAACTGAGTTTCTAGCTGAAAAAAAAATATTATATCTGTGATTTAATGCCCTTGAAGATGCCTTATACATGAGGTCAATTCCCTGTTTTAGACAAGAAAAATAAATTGTAAGAAAAATGGAAGAAAAAGTATATGTCGGTATTTCAAGTTGTACGGGAATAAATTAAAATATTTTGCATCTAATGATTATAGAAGGCAGAAAAGGCACTTGTAGAACAATTAAATTATTTTAAACCATGCGAAAATGTAACAACCAATTCAAATAATATATTAAATGCTAATGATTTTATTAAGGCATTGTCACACCACCGATGTCATGCCTAGTGAATAGTTTTAATGTCATAATGAGTGAGAAAGTTACATAAATACTTATCATTTTATTTTCAGTTTTGAGAGGTGAATAAAAAAAAACAGTCATCGGGGATTTTTAAAAGATCAAGGTTTTTGGTAATTAAGCAAAATATTTATAGCAGATTATCTATAAACACCGAAAAAAAGTGTCATGGTATGTTCACTACTAGACATCAAACCTTTCATGAGCCAGGCAGAATATAAAAGGGCTTCAGAACAGCACCAGTTGAGTGTATGAGTTTCCCTGTACAGGCAAGAAATGTGGGAATAAGATGAAAAGAAACACATGGCAGCTTCAAATATGTTTGAAGGTTATAAGGCTCTAGCTTAATTTTTTTTCTGATTTCATTGCTAGCTTGAGAAACCAGAAATCAAAGCAGTAGAGTTTAGGAAATTAAATCAGTGAAAAGACAGCATAACAGAAAACAGTTTTAAGTATAAGTAACTGAAGCGGGTTTGATGGTTATACGAGTCAGTGTGTGCCAGATGGATTTTACAGGACTGCAGGTAGCTCAAGGGAATAAATAGATGAAGTCTGGCAGTTACATTTAGTAACTACCTCAGATGGTGTATAAATGAATATATTAAGGCTCTGAAGAAAGAGAATATACACTACAAAGGGGCACACGGCAAACACAAAGTGACTGAATCTAAAATTAAATATTATATAGTATGTTGAAAGCAAGCACATTTGCTAAGAAAAATAAACAAGCTGGGTCAGATTCTGTATGAAGATGCTACATGTTTTTGTCATATTGTGGAGATGCACAAACAAACCTGTATGCCATGAATACAGAAAAATGATGTGCAAAACAACAGGGATATAATTTTAGAAACAGGTGGTAATGCTTTTGTATTCAATAAAGTAGTTGCAATATGTAATGATTTGGATATGATGTGTTCAAAACATGTAAAATTACACCCCAGACTGAAAGAAGAGAAGATTGGTTAATAAAATACACAGTAGGAGGAAATCTAAATAGTAAGAATGAAGAAACATTTCTTTTACACAGATCTGGTGATGAACTTACTGTGTAAATAACCTCACCATCTATTCTCATCCCACTTTATAGTCCATGAACTGATCAGCTCGTAATAGCGATCGCCTGTCTTAGCCCATGGGAAATGAGATATTTCATGATACAGCATACTTTTCTGAACCTGAGCTCAGGCAAAAGCCTTGTTTGTGGTTATTTCATTAAGAATAGGACAAAACAATTTTTAATCTAAATTCACATCATGATATCTGATCTCCCACCTATCCTGCTTGAAATGCTAAGCACTAATTTCTTTATGTCTGAAATCTGTTTCTTAGACAAGATTGCTTTCAAGTCTGTTAAAGCTATCATGTATAACCTAGTTAATTTATGTAGTACTTAGTTATATGTAACCCCAGTGAGTAACCAAAATCATTATCATTTACCTACATGCCAATTTAAGTCTTTCATTCTAGAGGAGTCATATTTTTCATTATGTCTTGCATATTTCCCTTCTGAGTCTACTGATTATAGCATACCAATGTTTATGTCCTTTGAAAATGTCTCCTCTTTCACAGTTCTTGCTGCACCTTTACTTCTCTCACTGAGAAGTAGGTGTTTCCTATGATTCACCTTCGGATCTGTGTTAGATAACAGCATTTACATGAATAATAAATTGATACATATACATTTTGCTGGCAATGTGAAGTCTTGTGGATAAGTGCCTAATTAATATAAAAATTAGCCATTATTGAATCCCCAAATGATGTGGATATTCTACAAAAGGGCCTTAAAGAAACAGATGCTTGGTGCCAGAGCCATGGGTTCAAGCTTAATGCCAAGAAATGTATAGTTATCCCCTTTGGGAAAAAACATGTATCCATGAATTACCACATAGGTGGCAGTACGCTAAACACTGAAAGAGTGATGACAGACTTAGGTACACAGGTGGACAGTGATCTCACCTTCGATAACCACATTGCCACAACAGTCAGGAAATCCTTCTATGTGGCACACCTCATCACTAAGGGCTTTTCATCCAGAAAAAAGGAAGCCATTGTCTCACTGTACTCATCTCTCATTAGATCCATTATAGAGTACAACGCCCCATTTGGTATGTACCTCACAAGACATCTGCAACAGCTGGAAAGGCCGCAGAAATACTTCACTAAAAAAATCACAGGCCTAAAGCAGATGCCCTATGCTGATCGTCTAAAAAAACTATACTCTGTGGCATATCGTCTACTCAGAGGTGATCTCTGCTTAAAATACAAGGCCATGTCAAACCCTGAGCTGTTGGACATGCTCCATTTAAATAAATCCCAATCCCTCAGAGCCACACGCTCCAGGGATCTAGACCTTGTCATCACAATGAACAAAACATGCTGGAGGGATAGGTTCCTAGACTCCCCATACTCTGCAATAGACTGCCCATACATGTCAAGCAGAGCGCCTCCTTGGCCCTGTTCAAAAGGAACCTTGACAATTGGATGGGAGATAAGAAATTCAACCAAGGGATCACATCAGTCACCCTGCTAGACGGGTCCAGGGAAGTAAATATTGTGGGAGGAAATATCCAGGGAATTATTATGGCTAGGATTGTAGGGCCGATAGCCTAGTACCAACCTATGAGCCTATGAACCTAAATATCAATATGCAACTTTGACAGTAAATATTAATGTTATAAAATAATATACAATAATGGGAAAATACCTTGCAAAGTAGCAAAGTTGTTTTATTGGTTCATATGTGTAACTGCTATCTACAATAATGAAGCCTGAATAAAATTGTCACAAATAAAAAAAAAAGGATTCACAGTGGTGCGATATGCAAAAAGAAACCTTGTACTCATAAAAATGGTAGACTGCAGCATATTTTAACTAAAATGTCGAATAACAAATGTATGTTTTAGGGCAGCGGTTGCAACTCTGAACTATCAAAGGGATTTACTAACAGTCAATTATTACAACAGTTAATGTGAATATCTATGCATCAGGAATTAGCTGGATTCAAATATTAAAATGTGCAATATGTAGTAAAATTGTCTGTCTGAGAAGCTGCATTTGTTTATCTGAACAGTACTGTAATTGTCAGAATTCTGCATTATTCATTATGCAAAGAATTGACATGACTCTGTATCAGAAAAGGGGAAAATGAAGTAAGTATGTATCAGAAAAGAGGAAAATGAAGTAAGTATGTATCAGAAAAGGGGACAATGAAGTATGTATCAGGAAAGGGGAAAATGAAGTAAGTATGTATCAGAAAAAGGGAAAATGAAGTAAGTATGTATCAGAAAAGGGGGAAATGAAGTAGGAATTAATGATCTCCATATCACAGTGCAAGGAAACAAACTAATGATAATATACAGTAAGATTGGTACTTAAAAGAGGGGATTAAATTACTGGAAATGAGTCAACAAAGTGAATTTTGAAGAACGTTTGACTGCCATGAAAGCAAAATAAAGCATGTTCACATACTACTGAATATAACTTTGTGAAAATATACTTCAATTGAATTGTTGTTGCTAGAAACTTGAAAAAGGGTGACTTTAACCGTATTAAATTTAAATCATTTTCATATATCACTGAATGAAAATGTGTGAAGTCATTCCAAGGTATTTGTGACTGCTTAAACATACAAAAAGCTGTAGTCAGTGCTTTCACGTAAAACAGACTTTATGTAAGCTGTAGCACATTGTCTGAAATAAACATTTATTAATTCTACTTAAAACAAATATGATGCAAAAGTATACTGATATTTATTTGCAGCTTCTTTACCTGATACAAAAGGATGATCAGAGTTTTAAATTGTGTGAGCAGATTTAAAATGTGTGATTATTTTGAAGAGAAAAGCACATTACAATATTTGTAATAACTACTTACTGTTAAGTGCCGAAAAGAGAATATTTGGCATTTTGAGTCAGGAGTTTACTGTAAAGCTATGTGTTAGTACTAGAATCCAAACTTTGTGTAATGTATTAAAAAGTGTTCATTCTGAAGCCCATGCATTGCTGTAAGCTTTAGCCGTATAACTGCTGAATGTGGATAATGTTTTACAACGTCCATGTGAGATGCACATATGAATTCATTTCATTTAGCCTGAAGTTTTAGAGGATTTATACCGAAAGTAGGTCAGACTTTATTCCATGACATTAATACATCAAATGATGAAATAGTTTCAGAGCATAGTAAAATGTAAAGGTTATAGTTCATTCTGTTAACAGCTATGAAGCGTACTGAAATATCATTAGAAAACTGTAGGTATTTTCAAGAATCATTTTTACCCAAAAAAATCTGATAAAAGAACATTGCAATTTATATAAGAACAATCACATGATATACAAAATAAGTTTGGAGTTTATGGCAGAATTCTATATTCAAACTGAGTTGTTAAACTACTTTTTTTATTCAAGGGTACAGAGATTGATTCTTTCCACCTCCATTTGCCTGCTGTGTAGCTCTAACAAAGTCACTCAACCAGACTGTTCAACTGAGTCACCCCTGAAACGTGACACTTATGCTGTCTGCTTACCCATTTAGCAAATGCATTAAAAAAGATAACTACAAATATGTTGCAGAACTCCAACAGTGAGGGCTGTAATGGTAGCTAAGAACAGTAAAATCTATTATGCACTATCCCCAGCAACAGCCCCTATCTCATCCTGAGGATCCCACTCAAAGCATTCCCTTGTGATACTGACTGACAGTGAGTAAGTGAGTGAGTGATTGAATTTCTCATTACACAAGACAATTCTATGTAAGTACAAAAACCTATATTGTACTCTATAATTAGCCAAATCAGTTATGTAAAGTGGCATGGTTATTTCTCTGCTTCATCCTGACATTCAGTTTTATATTAACTATGGTATTCTAATCACCTTTAAAACTAAAGTCAAGACATTTTGATAAAGGCTAAGCTTGTCATCTATAAACATGCATCATCCCTTAAGGCAGAACCTCAAATAAGCTGCTATCACCTTTATTATTAAAATTGTAATCACTCTTTCCAGAGCACAATGCTAGGATTACTTTACACTCAATGTACAACTGTTATATGAAAGCCATAGGAAAACACTACATAATCCCTCCAACCTATGGCACCATTTCATTTGTGATGAACATTAAAGTGGAACTTACAGATGGTACCCCACATTTACTTCTGCAAGGAAATTACAAATATTAAAGGGCCCAGCACTGGGACATTTCATGCACTAATAGTTCTTTCTAAGCTCTGTGCCCAAGACTATTTTCTAGCATTCTAACTCTGTGTTGTTATAAATGATATTTTTTGCCAATAATGGATCTAACCAAATACTTTTGGTAAATTCACATATGATGCAAGACTTGTCAGAGCTTCTTCTATGGTAAAATATTGTTATAAGTTTTCTTTCTGACTTTCAGAATACTGTGAACATAATAACCATCAATATTGCAACACAAATGTCATTTTTAACAAGAAAATGATCTCCATAATAGAAAATACAACTACAGTATAGTAGGGAGCAAAGTCTGCAAGATAAGCCCCAGGAAGTAAGACTTAACATTTTTTTTACTGTATCTATAGCTAATCAACAAGACTATAAAAGTTGTAAATGGCAACTGGACCACATCCTCACTAGATGTTTGCAGGATATTTAGATAGCAGCAATCATATATGAAGTATAAAAGATATAGATAGACAACTTAGAAAGTATGCCAAAAATCTGATGATCAAGAAGCAAAAAGCAAACAATGATTCTGTGAAAAATCACCTAATAAGCTGTCAGCCAATGCAACTTATCCATTCCACCATGACATGCATCTGACATGTCCAACAGCTCTAGCTAGAATCATGACCACATAAACACAGAAATAATTGACAAGTACTAAATGAAAAACAAGGTGCTGGAGTAGTAAAGAAGTATAAGCATGTCTGAATGAAACTTCTCATCCCTTTAGTTTGATGGAAGGTTGGTATAATGGTTAAGGTACTTACCTTATATACACAAGGTACACAGTTTGATTCTTATATGGGATAATGGCCTAGGCCTAAAATGGCCCACAAAGACAATTAACCTAGTACTAATCTATGAACCTATGAACCTACCAATGTCTTGGCTAAAAGCAGAACCAGAATATTCCTGCCTTGGTAAATAACTCAGTGGAAAATAACCAGTCATTTCTTTCCTTTGTGTGGATGTCTAACCAGATCATCTATCAAAGAGATGTGTACAATCAGGATAGTCTACAGCTGATAGCCAAAGATAGTGCTAATCTCTGGCAATTCAGACTGAAGATACCAGTGAATGGCCTGCAAAGGTCTATGTTGTAAGCCCGGTGGGGCCATTAGGTCACTATACTAAGAGTTTGAAAATAATCTGTTCTTCTCAGCTCCATAGAATAAATGACTGGAGCCCTAATTACGACCCAAATTACTCAAGTTCTATTAACAGCTCAGAGACTAGAGAATCTAGGCCTTGGCAGATATAGGAATTATTGACTTGATTCAGCTTAATCATTATGGAGGAGGAAATTGTTTACAGATCAGGCACTTTATTGTGGAGACTAGGGAATGAAATCATGATTCCAGACTGTATTCAGCTGCTGGTGGGATTGTGGGTGGAGGGTGGAGCTGATGCCATGTGACCTCATACATGTGATGCTATTTATGTTTAGCCCAGTACAAGTATCAGGATGCAGTATTGAACCCTGGCATATCCCACCTTGTGTCTCATTATACCTCTTAACTGTCCAGATTTTCCAAGAATATCCACATTTTTGCATCATATTTTTGGTCTGTTCCGCATAAATTTTGTGGATTGTTGGCAAATCATAATGAAAGTCATGTGAGTTTCAGACATCAAATCCTTTAGAATACACATGTTAATACAAATCCTTTTATTCTAGCAACTTTCTGAGTTTATAAGAGCAATATTAAACATTTGCCCCAATTTCTGAGCCTTTGTCCTTCCATTATTTTTGACTTTGTCCAGATTCCTTGTACTAAGAAGTTGAGAGGTGTGTGACTCATATAAAAATCCATTGCCTCCATCTTCATTGGTGTAAACCAGATAAGGAACATATTGATGGAAAGTAGCAGTTTGAGAAGATCCCTTATCTCTACAGGATCAAACCTGCCTCATAAGATCAGGTTCTATTTTGTCTTTCACCTTATTATTTTTCTCCTCGGGCCTCTTCTGAAAAGGGGTAACTTTCAGCTAATTCAGACCATCCTGATAAACAAATTCAATAACTGAATAAATAAACAAAATAAATCACATTATTCAAATTCTTCTTGATCAGGTAAATATGCAAGCACCCTGGGATATATCCATATGTCCACCTGGTGTGGTAGTTGAAGTACAGAGTAGGATTGATTTAGATACTAAGCTATTTGAAGAGCTGAATTCGGACTGCATGATAGTTGCTTGTGTCATTCAAATACTTTTTACTGGTCTTTGCTAAGTACCATACATAACAGTATGCATGTTAATTGTATATAAAATTCCATTATCAGTCTTTCTAATGATCTGCACATTTCACTCACCTATTGTTCTCATTTTGTTATCGGTACTTTCGTCTTTTCCCGGTTAGGGGTTGCCACAGCGGAACTCTGGTCCGCTCATGATTGGCAGTGGATTTTTATGGTGCCAAGTTGCCAGCCTGATGCCCAACCTTCAACGAAGGCATGCCCATTCACACTTACACCTATCTGCATGTCTTTAACATCACTCGACCGCATGGAGGACATGCAGACTCCACACAGAAGGTGCTCCAGCCGAGAATCGAACGAGAGAACCTCTTGCTGTGAGGCGACAATGCTAACCGCTGCACCACCACAGTGATCCTGTTATTTTCCTGTCGTGACATAATTTTGGGACAGACATGCATTGTTACAGAGACCTCAAAGAATTACTTTTCAACTCCAACAATGTTAATTACACGTTCTAGAAATTATGATACTTTATCACTCTCTCATGAAAAAAGACAAAGCAAGCCGACCTTTTCCTTTCTTTCAGTCTACATTGCAAGGCTTGTCATTCTGCCTAAATAACACACTGACCTTGTTTTTGTGGCCATATTTGATTGCTTTATTACTAGCTTCCATGTAATACCTTTGATAATCTCACTGTCTTTCTCTGTCTGTCTCTCTCTTAGTTAGCCCATATGACCTTTCTCATTCACAGCAAACGTTAACATTATGAGTCTCTGTCCTTATTTATGTTCTGATGGACTTGAAGGAAAATACCAGTCATCCCCAATATGTATAGTGCTCAAGCAGATTGATTTCCGTAGTGTAAAAGGTATAATAGATGGGTATAATGGACAATTGCACATTGATTTCATTCCTTAATAATTCAATGCAATGACAATCTTAAGTTCTCTTAAGACTGTTTAATACTTTAATTAAACAAGCTATTCAAAAGTAACCTCCATTGAGTCAAGAAACAGGTACTACTATTAAACTCAGATATCATTTAATCATGTGTTTGATTTTAATAATTTTCTCTTTAATATAAATAAGATATTCAGAGTCATTGCATGAAAATTCCTGAAAGAAAATATCATTCATGAATAAATGAATATTTTCAGAAGTAAGTTCTAGGAGGGCTTTTATTATTCCATGGGGTAGGAATATATTCTAAATGTAGATAAAGACAGGAATGTAGATAAAAAGAAGTGAGAGCAGATACTTACCACACACCTGGCATACGTATTTATCAAATATGTCTAAAAGGAAACTGCATTGGGCAAAAGACTACAGAAAGGGAATAAGAAGTAATAACACAGACAGAATCAAAGAACAAACCACAAACCTGGAAGCATGCAAATTATTAAATAATAAAATCCATGACCAGTAATCCTGGAGAGAAATCCAAATAGAAACCCTTCAGTTTCCCAATTTCAATCAAATGTGGCTGCTGTCCAACTGTTCATATATTGATTCCAATGTCAATGGCACTTTACAACAGGTAATTTCAAAATGGACTTGACTAGGTAAATATTACTATTCTATCAGCAGTGTAGTATACCTGGCCTGATGTGCATCTTGCCTAGCTTACTATGTAAGTAAGACTAATAACTCCCTTAACAAAAGGGAGTATCTACATTTATACAGTAGCAATAAGCACTACAAGAAAAGTGCTTTGGCAAGACATTACAAATCATGTACTTACCTTGAGAAGTTTTTATTTTGTATATTAGAACAGGTCTAGTTAGATCAAATGGATGACTGGAAAAAACATTTGCTCCAATGAGAGATCTATTTGGCAATTACGCTTAGATGTTACCAAACATCCAGGCTTAACTGATGGCATTTCTACTAGTAGCAAACTGAAATATCGAGCTTCTAAAGTTTAAAATGATTTGCATGGACTTAATTTTAACAATTATTCCATGTACACTGTTTAGTTTCTCATTATTGTCACTTGTTGAAATATTTACAGTTCTGGATTGGTCTAGTTTTTGAGGTGGCTAAGATATGAAAAAGTTTAAGTTGTCCTATTTTCCTAGTTCTTGATTCATCAGTGAGTGAATTTCATTACATTTGATTGGTCATCTTTTAGAGTATGTGTGACTCATTTTTTTATTGGATGAGAGGTCTTGCCCAATTACTTAATGGTACAAAGGATGTTTCCATGATTCACATTCCTCATTGGTCGACTTTTGCACTTTAGGATTGATCAATAAGAGATTTTTATTGTACATGATTGGTTTATTTTCTGGGCGGTGTGCAATTTACTGTTTTTATTGGATGAAAAATACAGTATTGGTATTCAATGGTTCTAAGGACATCTCTTTGATGAAAGTGCTTAACTGTATATGTTAACCATTTTGTTAACTGTTTTTATTTTTATTTGAATTAAATATCCTGATATTGAGTGTTGATTACTGGTCATGGATTTTATTATTTAATAAGTTGCACACTTCCAGGTTTGTGGTTCATTCTGTGGAAACTATTTCCTTCATTTTTCGTGATGACCCATGGGATCTCTGTATCTAACTTGCAGGATTTATTTAACAACCTACGGAATACTTTTGCTTCTGCTAATGTGAACTTAACAGTATTGGCGGGCAACGTAACTCATTTGATTCAGCAACTCACTCAGATTATGCCCAACTGCGGCCCTGGTGGAGGGGAGCATTCTTTTACTGAATCTCAGAACAACATGCCTTCTAGACTGTTTCCACCTGTTGATAATTATTCAAGCATTAATGAACATCTGCTAAATTTATCCTTGTGTGATTACAGTGAGACCAATGATGTCAACAAATGGCTGGAGCAATCTAATTTTGCTGAACCTAGGCAGTATACTTGTTCAAATGAAGGTAATTTTTTGAACTACTACAGGTTCTTGACAAATCACTCTTTAAATTTAAATCTATTCACTTACACAACTACTTATTGGAAGAGAGTCTAACATGTAAGCATGTCCCTAAAGGCCTATACCTCTGGAAATATCCACAAGGCGTTGAGGAGAATAGTCCCTTTCATTTTGAATTGCTTGAACTGCTCAACAAAACAGGTCTTGGACTGCTGCATTTAATGATTAAAGACAACCTCAGATGTCTTCAAATACTTAAAGAAAACAATCAACAAACTGATCACTTCTATCACAAATGATCTAAAATTTTATAAATACAAATCTATGTTTGACAACACTTTTAATCAATTAATCGTACATTTGATTATTATCAAATGTAGTCAAGATAAAAAACTTTTACATGATAACAGGGACTATAACAGTAAGACTCTTTACCCTAAACCACCAAAATCCTCCAGGGAGCACTCCAAGTTGATCACTGATTTTTACAACAATATAAACCTCTGGGACCAGGATTTGTCAGCTGATACTGGGGCCCCTTTAGAGGGGAAAAGGCCCAAGGAGGTCAGAACGAATAGTGAGCAAACATGTAATAAATCCATCCAATCATCCTCAATCCCCTCATTTTTTTAACCATCAAAGCAAATGGAGAGGGAATCAATCACCTAAATGGAAGAGATGATGGAAACAACCCCTGGCATTATAGAAGAATTATCAACCTTTGAAAAAATATTTCTCATGAAGACAATGTTTCTATCACAAATTTCTTTAATTTTCACATTTACAACTTCTCTGACTTGAATATTGGCCCCAACCTCCATAAATTGTTTTTAAAGGGTTTCAACTACATTCCATCTGGAAGGGCAAAAATTGAACACATTTTGGTAAACTTTTCACATGGAAGCTTAATTTTCAGATTTTTTTCAGTGACAAACCAGACCACGACTTTATGGAGAGTAAATTTAAGCACAAAACTACTGCAAATCATCCAGTATATCCTTTAATTAATGCTTTTGAAAAGACTTGTGAGAGTGACATCAGAGCTGTTCTGAGTAGCAAAACAAAAAACAGATAATTTAATTTAACTAATGGTCAACAAGATTTATTGAACAGTATCACTTATGATTCTAATTTTAGATGCAAGAAGCCTATTAAAGGTAGGGGGCTTGTTGTCATGGACACACTGGATTATTCTCATAGAATGACTACTTTACTTAGTGATGTTGCCACCTACATGACTGTGTATATTAATTAAATCACCATTATGCACAGGGCTATTAATATTTGGTTAGACAAACTGCACACACTTGATACTAGTCCACTTAGTTCATATGATTTTCTAAAGGTTTATCACCCCACTATTCCAGAAATACATTCTAACATTATAGATCCTTCTCTTCATCTGATTGTCTCTGCTGGAGGTTTGATCACAGAGCATCCATCCATCCTCAACCCCTTTTCCCATTTTGCACATGGAGTCAGGGTGTCACTTTTGTAGTGACAATCATCTCAAGCCAAGGTTTACACCACTGGGTAGCTAGCCCTGCCATAGTAGTTTATTCTTACCACTCTCTCACACATGCACTCTCATCTATGTCCAGTTTAGAATGTCCAATCACCTACAGTATGTCTTTGGAATGTGGAAGGAAACCAGAACACCCAGTGTAAACCCACGTGACTGCAGGGAAGACATGCATACTCTGCACAGAAGGCACCCCAGCCGAGAATCGAGTCAGAGAACCTCTTACTGTGGGCTGACAACACAAACTGCTGCACCACTGTGGCCACCCCAACACCACATCGGCCACCCCACCATTAGTGAAATATGTGGATCTCAAGTTGGAATCCATTTTTAAGCAGTTCTCCCACTTTGTCAAATATTCTTGGGATCTGTTGGACAAATTACGTGGAGTTATGGTCAACAAAATTGATATCTTGGTAACCTGTGATGTAAGGAATCTTTTTAAGTGGTGGGGGATTACGCAGGTTTGACACACACTGACATCATTCTGGTACTTGATTTTATGGACATTGTGCTGAACAACAATTTTATTTAATTTGAGACTAAGTTTTACAAGCAACTTCAAAGCATAGCCATGGGGGAAACGTGCTCCCAACTATGCATATGCAATTCGATTAAGATGGGAACTCACCAAAGTATTTAATTTGGAATTGTAGAAACATTGTTCCTGTTTTTTTTTTTTTCGATACCTGGATGACATTTTCTTTATCTAGACAGGTAACCAGGATTTAATTCATATATTTGTGGAACAACTAGAATCATCTGCTGGATTTTTTGGAATTGACATACCATGCTGATATCAATTCCTCCTATTTTCTGAATATTTTAATAACAAAACAAAGACCAGGTGACTTGAAACTACTATTTACCATAAACCAACATTTTGTAATTCTTTTTTTTTGCAATTTCAGAACCAGCATCTCTTTCATCAGAAGAAAGGGATTCTAAAAAGTCAATTTATTCATATTCCCAGGCTCACATCAAATGATTTTATTTTATTTTATTTACATTTGTTTACCGGGAAATTCCAAATGGATGCAGATTCTTTTTCAGAGGATACCCGGGGAGAAAAGCTCCACATTATGTACATGATAAATAGAGATACAGAGTTGCAGCAATAGTAAACAACATTACAGGTTGTTGGCTTTAATACAATAACGAGATATTGATTATCAACAGTATATACAGTAAATGTTGCCAGTTAAGATAATTTCTTGTCGTTTATAATATTAGTAACAAAGTTGTCAGACAAGATTTTAAAGTATGTAGAAACAACTAGCTAATTCTGACTATGGTTAGTAATGGCGGTAGTATAGTTGGGTTAAGAGTCTAGGTGGGGGGAAGTAAGGGTGGGGGTGTTAGCCTGTATGTACAATTTATTGTAGAATGTGACAAGTTGCAATTTATATTTATTGAACATGGTTACCCTGTAACTTTAATTGAAGAAATCAGATCAGCAGTCATGGCAGGAAACAAAAACAACTATGGTCCGATCATAAAAACCCGTAATCAAATATGTAAGGGTAAACTTGATTTTGAGGACATTTCAACATCACCTGTCAATTGCAGCAACAATGTGGTGTTACATTATTCAGCGGATGCAGGAGACATCAAACAGATCCTCTTAAACAATTAGCACATATTGCAATGTGACAATTCTTTGATACTGCATTTCAAGAATGGACCTAGTTTTACATTTATGAACTCACTTAACATCAATATCATGGAAAGGAATCCAGATAGGAAATCCTTTGGTCTCCTGATTACAATCAAATGTGGCTGCTGTCCACAATGTTTGTATATTGATTCTGATGTAAACAGCACTTTACTAGAGGTAATTTCAAAATAGGCTTGATTAGAAAAATATTACTGTTATACCAGCACAGTAGTATACCTGGCCTGATGTGCATTTTGCCTAGACTACTATGTAGGTAAGACTAATAACTCCCTTAACAAAAGGGTGTACCAACATTTATACAGTATCAATAAGCACAACAAAAAAGCACTTTGAAAGGCATTCCAAATCATGTAAGTACTTTTACAAGTTTTTGTTTTGCTTTAGAACAGGTCCAGTTAGATCAAATGGGTGACTGGAAAAAACACCTGCTCCAATGAGAGATGATATGGCAATTATGCTTGGATGTCAAGAAACATCCAGCCTTGAATGATAGGATTTCTATTAGTAGTGAACTGAAATATCAAGCTTCTAAAGTTTAAAATAATTTGCATGGATTTAATTTCAACATTTATTCCATGTACACTGTTCAGTTTCTCATTATTGTCACTTGATTATTTTGATTGGTCTTCTGAAAAATATTTACAGTTCCGGATTGGTCTAGTTTTTGAGGTGACTAAAATACAAAAAAGTTTAGATTGGCTTATTTTTCTAGTTCTTAACTGGTCAATGAGTGATTTTTATTACATTTGATTAATTCATCTTTTATGGGTATGTGTGACTCATTGTTTTTATTGGATGGGAGGTCTTGCCCTAATACTTAATGGTGCAGAGGATGTTTCCATGATTCACTTTTCTCGTCGGTCGACTTTTACACTTCAGGATTGGTCAATAAGAGATTTTTAATGTACGTGACTGGTTTATTTTCTGGAGGTGTGTGTGATTTACCATTTTTATTGGATGAAAAATTCAGTATTGGTATTAAATGGTTCTGAGGATATCTCTTTGACGAAAACAACATATATGTTATCCATTTTGTTAACTGTTTTCATTTTTATGTGAATTAAATATCTTGATATTGAGTGGGGATTACTGGTCATGGATTTTATTATTTAACAAATAGAACCAAGACATTACATCAACATTCACGCATGCCTCCACACAGAAGACGCTCTAGCTGAAATACATGTAAGACCTCCAAAACAGAAACTTTTGATTTATGCAATACAATTTTGTTTTATGCATGTGACAGAATTAGACTTGTTAACTTATTCATTTGTAACACTAAGGGTGCCATGTTTTTTCATTTATTTCAGTGCAGAACCAAAAAAAAACACAAAAAAGTTTTGCTAAGACCATCGTTTTCATCACAAGAGTATTCCACTGATAAATTAATCTAGAATGAACTATTACAAGTTGGTTCAGATGGGTGAAAATGTAAGTATAATACTAAATGAAGACACTAGTTGTTCTTAACTTTAATTTGCTTGTGTTTATTCCTTGATCAAAGGTAATGACTGCAGCTTAGTAAAGCATTTCTGTTTGCCTGCTGACAACTATGCTTAGCTTCTTTATCGTTTTGAACTTGGACAGATAAGTTTGCAACAATTCTTGGTTAACAGAAAAAAGTGTAATATAAAAGCAAATGCAGGTTTGTATTTCAGGGTCATGAATAAGAAATATTAAACTGAACTATGTAAAAATACTTGCTACAGATATCTCAAAAATGGATCCAGCTTTTACTTTTTCCTGTAAAGTCATACAATTGCTGAGAACTGCATTAAAGGAAATTTTGCAAGCACAATATTAAAACCATACATTTTGAATGAACATCAGTAACAGCTATAAATGTTTTGTCATTTGAACTATGTAAGAACTGTTTAAATCCATTTAAAAGTGCATATTTCATTTACCAAGAAAAATATTCTTACTAGCAAGTATCCATTTTATAAGTGATTTGAAGATAATGTTGATGTTTTAAAAATCATTTAAAACCAAGCTGAAGCATTAATATTGAATGACTGGTGAATACTGATGTCAGTGATCTAAAAAGACAGTTTAGCTCAGAGTGTGTCAGCTAATTTCAGAGGATTAAGGCTATGAGGTGCTAACAGGCTTCATCCTGTAGCCCTGGGCTTGATTCCACAAGTTTCCACTTGCAAGCTGTGAAATTTGGAACAACTTACTTAAAGAGATAATGTTTCTATGTGATACTTGGTTAGTAAATAAATAAATGAAATAAAACTATCCTAGTCATCAGGTGGCTAAAATTAAATGTTAAGGAGGGCAAAAACTTAATTTTAACTGCTAAAATATTTTGATTATTGCATTATTTAGAGAGATCTCTTGATTAGCTTTATACAGTTAGCAGTTCATTTTATTCTCGGGCATTAAATCTTAAGGCTGTGCTGCAAACATTACACATTGTGATGAAATTCATTCCTTCTTTCACTAATAGCCAGTGGCACTATGTTGATAGTAGTCTGACAGTCCTTTTAAGATGGTCCAGAGACAAAATTTTCTGTTGACAATTGTAAAATCCTTGCATAAAACAAGGCAGCCTAAAATATCGCACAGTCTCACAGAAATGTTTCATGATACACTGTGCAGTAGTTGAAATACTAATTTATGCTTTTCATAGATAGGCCACAGCTTTGTTTTCTAACTTGGACTTAACAGCTATAGAATGAAGTAGGTATCACCATTATGCACCAGTTAATTTTTGGTACCAGATAACATGCAGCTTTCCTTTCCATTTCTTGGTTTGGAAGCCTTCTAGTAGATGGTGGCATATTTGTATTGTGTCCTCTTGAGTTTGCAGTTTCCTCCCACATCCCAAAGACATGTCATAGTTAAACTGGTGGGCCTTCCAATTGTCCCTAGACATGCGTGCGTTCATATCCTGTGCCATTGTGACATCATATTTAGAATTCGTTTCTCTGACTTACACTTATCAGTACCTGGATAGACTATGTGTCCTCCCTGAATCTGCACTGAATAAAATTGAATTAGACACTCAGTGAATACTGCCAGATTATTAAATGCAGTGTGCATTTTTAATATAGGTTCATAGGTTCATAGATTAGTACTAGGCTAACTGCCCTTGTGAGCCATTTTAAGCCTAACCATTTATCCCCTGTGAGATTCAAACCCTGTACCTTGTGTTTGTAAGGCATTAGGCCACCCTCCCAAATTTAGCCACATATTACTAATCTGCAGAATACTTATTTGATATTTTTGTCATTTTCCACTTATTATTTGTTCTGTTCCCAGGGGAATCCTATCAAACTGTGCTATTTTCTGTTTGTGTCACTCATGATATATAGACACTGAGAATTTGCCAGCCCTTTAGAAAGACCCCATTTTAGGCAGCCTGTGATTACCAGTTTGTAAGGATGGTTTCATGTATACACTGCTTACTGTTTTGAGGTATGTGGTAGTAATATTATAGCCCGATATTATAACCTGTGCACTCTATCACACTCATAACTGCATTTTTAATTGGAATAATTATGAACCTGACTGAAGTACATCCATGACTTAGTTAGCATTAACATCTATCTTAATCACTGGTTATTACAACTAAGAGCCTTTTTTATGTTGTATTTTCTGACCAGTAACTCAAAGGAAATTTCTGTGTTATAAAACTTGCTTTCCTTATTTTTTCATTAAAAATGCTTTACCTCTAGAACGCTAAATGTAAAGAACAGTAATGTGATGTTTTTGAAGTATCCTCTGTAAGCCTCATAAGTAATAAATGTAAAACAGAGGATTGTGTCCCATATTGAGAAGACCAGGAATATAAAGTCTAGACTTCCTGAAGCTTTCAAATATTAGGTTTTTTAGTGAATACATTGAAGACCATCAGATGTATTTTAGATTTAATCTGCATTAAGCACAGTTCAGAAAACAGAAAGAGACAGTATTGGTAGCATCTTATATTTATCTCCCTAAATGAATATGAAGTTGAGTGTGTTGGCCAGCAGAGAAAATACTATCTCTAAAGTACATCAGATGTTCAATGACATCCCAATAGTACGTAAGAAAAATGAAAAGCTAATTCTATCACTGAGTAAGATTTCTATCCGTGGTACTATAAATTATCATTTAGATACACTCTAAATGAGACATCTGTATGCAGACATACAAGACTATTTTGTAGAGATGTAGTACTTTGTGGAAAAGGCAGATCTATGTATTCTGACACCATAGAAATGCACATTTACAAGAACGCTTGTTTTTTTCTATTGCAAATGTATACTGCATAGACTTTAATGTATAAAATGTGTGGGAGTAAATGTGTGCAGTACTGGAATCTTTAAATCAGTTTATCTGCATGAAAGAGATTTAGGAGAAATGTATCCAAGTCTTCTTTGGTATTCTATGATTTTTTTACCTGGCTTTGCATGGTTATTGATATATTGTGCTGACTGTTCACATATGCTATGCAGAAAGAGATACTGTGTTGATTGTTCAGATAAGCTATGCAGAAATTCCTGGATTTTTTTTTATTTCTCCATCTTTTTCTACTTTTATTGAAGCAAGGCAAATATTAGAAATAGGGATGAATAAGAAATGACCCTGGGAGACAAGACAGCAGAATAGGGTTATAGCGAAGAAAAGCCCTCCATGGAGATTTGGATTTGGAAGACATGAGCATATATGGTATATAATGCAGTATATCTTTAAGAGACAATATTAGCTTTAAGATAACTATATTAGTTGGATGTCAGTTGAATGTTCAAGGCCTTTAATTGTGTTCCTTGAAGTATAAACAGATGAATATGTACTAAATCAAGAGACTGATGCAGCAGTATATTATACCTGTTCAGAACTACAGCGAGCAAGGAGGCAATATATGCAAATAGGAGGGGCCTAGAGGGTGCAGTACCCCACCTGATCAATTGCCTGAAAAGTATAACACTTAGTTTTGGAATTTGCTAATGTTCACTTCTGTCATATTTGGTTTTGGCAACCGAATACTTAACTTCGAGGGCATTTTGTACTGACAGTTACTTAACCAGGAGACTTCAATAAGGCTATATCCATATTTGGTGATTTTTCCAGGCTAAAGACAAGCTAGTTCAGGCCATGACTATAACCATTATTAGATTATCCTGATACACCATTATCTGTAACAGTAACTCACACTGGACACAGGAGGCTGCCATTTCTGATAATTGTAAGAGATTTTTGAGTTGCATTATATACGCACATTATTTTTTTAACAGTCTTTAATAGGGATAGAGATTCATTTTCACATGATCTTTCTGAAAATGGCCATCTGGCAATAGATGAGGAAAAAATAAGGATTATTCATTTGCTAGAACACCTGTAATTATGTCATAAGTAGGTTTTATCATAATATCCATATCTAATATTTATAGTTATGAGTATATTTAAAAATGAAGGAACGTTAGAATGTAGCCACTAACAAAGCAGACTTGAAAATTTAGACAATTCATAACGTGGACCATCATCATCATCAAAGCTGTTTTTCCCATTCTCTACATGGGGTCATGGTGTTGTGCCAACTGTTACAATCTGTCTCGAGTCAGTGCCACTCTCCTCCTTTCCTTGACAATTATGTCTGAATGTGGCAGGTCTTCTCTGACACAGTCCGTCCACCTCTTTTCTGGACAGCCTCATTTCCTCTTCCCTTCTTCCTGGCTGTCCCAAATCTTCTTCACTAGATTATCTGCTGCGTCCCTGCACATGTGCCTGATCAACCATAATCTGTTATCTTTGACCTTCAGTGTTCTACTTGGGCATCTAATCCAATGCTTGATGTCCTCATTTCTTCATCTGTCCCACAGTGGGTACCCTATCACCCATCTCTGGTATTTCATCTCCGTCACCTCTAGATTTCTTATCTGCTGCGCCTTTACTGCCCAGGTTTCTGTACCATACAGTAGTAGTGCTCGCACCAGTGTATTCCACATCCTACTTAAAACTTCTTTGGCATTCTTCTGTCATATATGACACCTCACACTCTGTGCCAATTGGCTGCAGCCCCTCTAATTCGAGCTTTGACTTCTCTTCCCTTCAACAACCCCTCCCAGGTACTTTAAGCTGTCCACTTGTTCTACTCTTGGCCCTTATATCTCAGCTCTCATCTTCCTCTGATTCCTATTCACTGTCATTACAATTGCCTTAACAGTACTGAGTGTCATCCCCTGTACCTATAGTTTTACATTCCATTCCCCTACGCTTTGCTGATGTTCTTGCTCAGAGTCTGCCTGTCACGCCTCATCATCTACATACAGTAATCTTGCTGATCTGTCTGCTGTGACCTGTTTGCTAATGTAGTCCATCATCATGTACGAACAGCAGTAGCCTTTCAGCTGAAGCCTGATATAACCTCACTCTCACTGGGAACCTCTCTGTGAGCCCAAACACTGTTTGTACTTGTCTCTTCTGGAGCTATTACATGACCTGCACTAATTATACCTATGTTTGTGGGGGCTTCACACCATCTCAAGGCTGCCCAAATCAGCTTTCTTGGGATCTTGTCATGTGCTTTCTGCTTCCTGTTGAAATGTTGGTGCACAAAATGCTGAGTGCCAGCAACTAGAAAAAAAAGGGTGAAAAACACAGGAGAAAACTGAATCTCGAAAAATTACTTCTTTTTTACAGGGGGGCAAGCCATCCTGCATTTCCTAGATTTATATATACCAACTCCAAGATTGCCATACCTCAAAGAAAGGAGAATATTCTGAGAAAGTACGTTCCTTTGGCCTTTCAGCTTCAGTACCTTGGGACTCACTGTAGTGGGTCCTTACATTTCAAATGAATACCTATGCTTTCTCCATGTCTAGGAATGTCTGGTTGGTCTCATTCCTCATATCTAGCTTCTTAACATCTAGCTGTCTCACTACAAACATCAGGTCAGTTGTGCTGCATCCTGATCTGACTCCAAACTGCTCATCTCCCATATTATTTTCTACAACTCTGCATATTCATTTATCAATCACTCTCTCCAGAATTTTCATACAGTGTGAAAGGAGTTTGATACATCTATATTGCCCACAGTTGTGAATGTCCCCTTTGTGCTTGTACACTGGCACTAGTATACTTGTTCTCCAGTCATCTGGGATATTCCATTCTCTGAATGCTGCTATAAGCACTCTCAGGAGCCATTTCTCTCCAATCTCAGCCCACATCTTGAACACATCTGTTGTGACCTCATCTGAGCCTGCTGCTTTACCTGACTTAATTTTCCTACGTGCTGTTCTTACTTCTTCTACGGTAGGCTCATCTTCTTTCTTTATAGTAAGGTGAGTCCTGAACAGTACAGCTTATCTGGGAAGTTTTTTCACTCAGAAGCTGCCTTTTATGTCCTGTGGACTGGTCAGCAGGTTGCTGCTAGAATCCCTTATGAAGGGTGCTTGATAACCATATTCTTTATTTTTCTGTCATGGCCTTGCAACTGTTTGTTTGTGCCATCTACTGAGACACTTTCCAGAAGTTGGTATAGTACCTTTCATAACTTGTTCTTTACTATTGCAATGCTATCTTAGCCTCTTTGTTAACCAACCAGCAATCCTTTTTAACCTAGTTTGTGTTTTCTGTCTCCCACTTTTTCCTGCACTACTTCTTTCAGTGGCTTCCTGGACATCTGCATTCTATCACCAAATTTTCTTATGTATCTTATTTCCATATCTGGCTTGGATGCATATCTCTTCTATAGTCCTCACACATGCTGTTTTGAGATACTGTCATTCTTCTTTAACCCCAGCCATTTCTTCTACTTTCTGAGGTGCTAGAGTTCTGAATATTTCCTTGAACACCTGTACTTTCTCCCTTGTCAACTTCCAGATCATCAGGCTAGTCTCTGTTGACCTTATAGCCTTCTCTAACCACAGCTTGGAATTGACTAGGGCAACCAGTGGTTTATACCGTGTGCTGTTTTGTCGGGGATGACTTTGCAGTTTCTGATTTTACACCAGTGCCATTTCTTAATAGTAGGAAGTCTACATGAGTTGCTTGTTGGCCACTCTTGTATATGATCTTCTGACTTTCTGCCTTTCTGAACCATGTGTTGGTTGCTGTCAAGCTATTTTCCATAGAAAATTCTAGAATGGAGTTTTATGTGAGCTTGTGACTGTCTCTCTTGCTGTTCCATATGATGGCCACCATTAAGACATTTGTTAGATAGAAGTCTAGAATGGCCTCTCCTTCTTTATTCATGTTACCTCATCCATGTCAACCCGGGCAGTCCTTATATCCTGATCTGTCTGTCCCAATGTATGCATTTAGGTCCCTATTAACAACCCAAACTCATGTTGTCCTGCTTTACCTAGTAAGTCCTGTAACTGATGCCTGAAAACATTCTTTTCCTCACTGTCACAATCTTGCTGTGTGGCATAGGCTAGGTTTATAAATACTGCCCTGTCCTAACACTGGAGTCTAATTGCCATGAGTCAGTAAGTCTGAAATCATCACTTATTGTCTTCTGAAGCCTGTCCTTCAGTACAGTTCCAGCATTACTTTTAGTCTATCGTCTACCTATGTAGTAGCCCGGATTCAAGCTGTACTTCTCTTCCATCTTGTCTCCTGGATGCAAAAGGTATCCAACCACCTTCATATCATCATATCATTTACTTCTACCTCCATCCTGTCAGTATATCAAATGCAGCCCTTAGTTCATGTTTGGCAGATCGTTTCTGGATCCAACTTTCACTCAATAGAACCATTCCAGGTAACCTCGGCAACTGAACACTGTAAAGCCAGAGGTTATTGATCCAGGACTACTGGGCTTTATGGCAGAGACACACACAGGCCAATAGGTACACATAGACAGCTCCCACCATTAGCACTGGTTCCTGGAGCAGGTCAGAGTAGGCAGAGCTCTTAACTCACTTATCTCAGACAAATACCCATGCTCCTTTTGGTAACATTAGTGAATGTGACTAATATCACCTGGAGCTAATTTTTACACCATCAAGTAACTAGCCCTAACACAAGACACAGTCTGTGATCTGTCTTCTCCTTTCTAAAGGATACTGTGCACAACAGTTGATTCCCAACATGGTTTTAATATACAACTCGTCTCCCTATTGGCTCCATCGAATGTCTGTGCTGATTTAGTGACCCATTATTAAGTAAGTGCAAGGTGGCAACACTCAGCATGTTTTTGGGAGTAAGTAGAAACCCCAAAGACATACAAGGTGTTGGGTGGATGTCAGGACTGAACTTTTTACATAGTGCATGGGAGTCAAAGGCCATAACTATTATGCCAACTGTATCAAAATACCAAGTCAAAATACAGACAAAAAAAACAAAACACTCACATAAAACAATTTGTTGTGCACGCTTACATAAAACTATTAGCTGTCCACAAATCCATTTTTGGGTAAGGTTGATGTTGAAACATTTAGCATATTACTGGGACATGTGACAAACCCAGAAAAACTCAGGGAGAACATGCAGAGTACATACATACAGGCAAAAACCCTTAAACTCAAATTAAATTATTAACAAAATTCAATTAAATACTCTCTTTGACCAATTTATAATAAAAATGCACTAAAATAAAACAAATAAAAAAAATGCTAAACCATTCCAATACCACAGGACATAGCTTGTCTGAATAGTGGTAGTGTTTCAAAAAGGGTTTTCTAAAGTAAAGGACAGGGTTGGGGTTAGGGGCAGGGGCAGAGTTAGGGTGACCGTCACTCCCCCTGTCTACCTTACTAATCCAAACCCTGCCTCTGTCTCAAACCTCAACCATGTACCTTACTTTAGAAAAACCTTTTCTGTAACACATACCTACACAAGAAAGACTCAAGCATGGATACGTGTACCAACAAAAATGCATGGCACTGCAGCTATCCCCATACATAAGTCATACTCTTATTTAGCCCTAATCTGCCAATACTTGCACAACATAGCCGGTTTTAGGCACCAGCGAACCCTGCGGTCGCTGGGGGCCCCCTGTTCCCTTGGGGCCCCCAACCACAGCAAGTTATCTTATCCTGATATTTTGTCACATCTGTAAAACCAGCAAAAGCTAGTGCAGCAGTCTTGCATACTTAATAAACTATGAGGGTAATAACTCTTATTTATGTCTCCCTTAAAATTCAAAGATATTTCTGGTTGTAGTAATGGTGTTTTGTCAAGTAACAGGCATCAGAATGCCATTAAATATTTTACTACTGACAATAGTGCTCCTGGCTTAGTTAAACCCTGCTTTTGGACATTTTCTCCACTAAAACTAACTACATAGCCAGCTTTTAGTCCCTGCAAAACCATGGCTGCAGGGGGCCCCCTTAATCATCTTTGTCTGTGTGGGGACCCCACAAAAGCTGCTGCTGATTGGGGAAAAATGAGGAATGAAAAATGCATTAATTTCCTAATTATGCTCTTTAACATGAACAGGGCTGTGATATGACCCTGTTAGGATGAAGATGATAATGAACATGAACAATATAAGCACTAGAGGGATCAGCAGCCCAGAGTGACTTACCTCCGTGCAAACTTTGGATTTTAAGAAGAGCTAATGCTTCCGATCATCAGGGATAGTTTCTCTTTCAGGTAGTTTTATAACTAATACCAGAACACCAGATACTATAACTCAATTTCTTTGCTTAAGAATTCAGTACAATCCCAAAAATAATAGAATAAATGCTCAGAATCATAAATATGTTTAAATATTTCTCTAATTCACTTAAAAAGTTACTAGAATAACATATTTTGCATCAACATCTATTTTTGGACAATAAGTATAAAGTCTCAGATGTCTGGATTAATTGACTGTTTGTAATCCTGAATGATTTACCAGCAAATCAGACTTTTTAAGAAGAATAAAGCAGAAGTATGAACAAAATTGGGGAAGGTCTGTGAAAGTAGGGACAATGACAAGTATGCATTACTTCTCAATGGGATAAATCTTACTGCTTCTGCTGTTTGACGACTGCTAAACAGCAGTGACTAATCTGGTGTGGCAGTACCAATGTTGCACAAGGCATTGCTGTTTGCTGAAATAAGTACACAACTAGTACTGCTGTGGCTTATGCATGTTAGTGTGTGTGTGTGTGTGTGTGTGTGTGTGTGTGTGTGTGTGTGTGTGTGTGTGTGTGTGTGTGTGTGTAAAAAACATCACTGATTTTTATCTGTGCATGCACCCAGTAATGCCAGGACACATACATTATTCTTCTGTGTATCAGTAAAAAATGTACCTAACAAGTACTTATATTTCGAAAGTAAGACATAACATATATCACAGAGCATTCAGACACTTAGATATTCTTAGAGTTTGGTTGCCCCCACTCACCAGACTGTCTAAATGGATAATGGGGACTCCCTTTATCATCCTTGACTCTGTGGGGGCCCCCACCAAAGCTGTTGCTTGTTGGAGAAAAATGTATCAATTTTCTGAATACGCTGTTTAACCTGAATGGTGCTGAGTTATGACCCTTTTAGGATAAAGCTAATAATAGCCTCTGTTTACAACCACACCCATTCTAAAACCAGCCCTGCTCAAATGTGTGTGTGTACATAACATTGCTACGGGTTATGAGGGGCTAGAGATTATGTGGATATTACATCTTTAATTTTCATCACAGTCAAACCTTAGAGGTGCACATGAAGTCATTATACCTTGTGTTTGAGCTGAGGGTAGTGTTTCTCACAGACCTCAGAGGTGTACAAAGAAGGTTACTATAGCTTGTGTAAGAGAGGTGTACTGTCTAGGAGCAACAAATTTGAATATTACTAAAATCATTCTCACAATCATGTACTATGCACATATACATGTGGCTACCTTTGACGGCTGGGGTGAAGAACATGTTATGTATATCTATATCATCAGTCACTTGAAATATATGACAAAGGCAATTTAAATATCTGCTTTCATCTCAGTCTAACACCAGAGGGATGCATAGGCAGTGACTTGTCTTTTTTAGAGGGTTAGGGAGGTAGGCAGTATATCCAGATAAGACTTAAATATTTTCACAACTACTGGCTTGTTAGTTTACTGTAAGCTACAATTTTGTCAGCTTTAAAAATTAAGCCTTGGGCACAAATTATGCCTCGAAAGAAAAAAATAAGACTGAAATTCTTTTTTCTTCATAATTTTATTTAGGCAACCATTGGAGTAAAATGTTGAGAAAATGCTCTAAAATGCATCCCAGACCATCTGTAAACTTGTGGCTTCTTGGGCCCTGACTTGTTATTTCCTAAATGGTTATTACTGGGCTGTCTTGTTCAGGAAAGGTGTGTTGAAGGATGCAAGGAAAACTAAAGCTGAACCACAACAGTGAATTTATTTCCTTAATCATGATTTCTGTTCAAGCTATTATTGGATGTAAAGGTTGTGTAAAATGCACTTCAGAGCATATAGAAAGTTATGGCTTCTTGAACAAGCTTAGAGTAAGGCAAAACGTGAGAGAAGGAAGAAAAAGGTAACGTGGATGGTATGGGGAGCCCAAAAGGAGAAGGACTCAGAGGAGAGGACTGGAGTGTGTGTGTGTGTGTGTGGGGGGGGTGTTGAAATGTAGGTCCAGTCATCATTTCACTTTAAGTCCAGACCTGTACATAGACTTGTTGCAATGTATCACTGTTGCAACTAAGTGCCAGTAACTCTAACTGCCCCTTTGTTGGACAGCTCAACATAGTGATAGTGTGATACATAGGCCTGTTGTAATGTAAAAGCTTGTAGCTGCAGGTCTGTCTGTGGATACTACTCCTAAAAGTTTGCAGCATGAAATAAAAGGTTGCTTAGGATGGTTGGCATTGTTAGGATGATACTTATACTGGAAGTGCCTAGGGGGCCCCTAACTTGACATTTGCTGGGGGCCCCCAAAATGCTAACACCGGCCCTGTTGCACAAATACATTACCAGTCCCAGACTAGCAAAGGTCTCACTGTATACTTATATATTTTAGTTTGTCACAGTTACACTAGCAATGTGCTCACTTTATACTTATATATTGAAGTTTGTCACAGTTAAACTAGCCATGTACTCACTGTATGCTTATATATTGTAGTTTGTCCCAGTTAGACTAGCCATGTACTTACTGTATATTTATATACTGCAGTTTGTCCTAGTTAGCCTAGCCATGTACTCACTGTACACTTATATATTGTAGTTTGTCCCAGTTAGACAAGTCATGTACTCACTGAATACTTATATATTGTAGTTTGTTCCAGTTAGACAAGTCATGTACTCACTGTACACTTATATATTGTAGTTTGTTCCAGTTAGACTAGCCATGTACTCACTGTACATTTACATATTGTAGTTTGTCAGTTACACTAGCAATGTACACTTATATATTGTAGTTTGTCACAGTTACACTAGGAATGTATTCACTGTATACTTATATATATTGTAGTTCATCACAGTTACACTAGACATGCACTCACTGTACACTGATATATTGTATTCTGTAAAACAACAATAGTTGAGTTAAAAAACACCTTTATAGAAACAACAAAGCTTTCAGGTTAAACAACCCTTTTTCAATGTATGACAACAGGTATATTAAAAACGCCCACATATATATATCAAAAAGAAAACAATCATGTGACCTGCAGCCATCATCACATGATCATTAAATACATAAATAAGAATTTTACTAATATTCAAACGACAATCACATTATCTGACTTTAAACTACAAATGTTATACAAAATTTCTAATACACTAACAAATAATAGGTATTGATTAAAATTATTTTAATCTAGTTTGCTGTATTCTATTTAAAATTGGTTTTAAAGATACTGATGCATTCAAACCGGGGGGTGTGTCTGCTGAAAGCCTAACTATCCACTCATATTCCCTCAGGTCCAATAGATTGGATAAATCCCCTCCCCTAGGTGATGCTACAACGTGATCTATAACTCGAAACTTAAAACAATGTCTACTGTTCCCTAGAAGCAATGTGCTTAAATAATGCATTATTCTCATTAGAATTTCTAATATTAGACTTATGCTCCGTTATTCGTTCTTTAAGTTTTCTCGTGGTTTTACCCACATAGAAAGATGGACAGATTTGGCATGTTGCTAAATAAACCACGTTACTAGTTATGCAAGTAGCATGACCATAAAATTTATATTCTTTTCCTGATACAGGATGTTTAAATATATCTGTCTGAGAGGAATCACTACTTTTAACTATGTCATTGCAGCTACTACAGTTATAACAGGCATAAGTGACTGTGGATTTAAAACGTAAGAACGATAGTCCGCAAAAACAACACAAACTAGCCAGAAGATAATGGCAGGTATCATTAACTTGTCGACATTTATGTTGAATATGGAGCATGTTGCTTTGTTAAGTAAGGGACTGGGCTTCATACCAGCATGAACGGATGACATGGTTAATATTTTAACTGATTTGAAACTCTTTATTAGATCTATAGCACTTAAATTAATCTTTAAGAATGATAATTATGATGCCAGCATATGTAAGAGACATAGTATATTTACGCCATGCTATCCACCTGTCTTAACGGCATTTCATAACTTGTGTGAGTTTGACATCAGACAACTTTATGCTAGCAAAAGAATTAACAAATCTTTTAACACTACTTATTTTGAACATCTAGCAATGAAGGAACTGGTAGATAACACTAACATTATTATCAAGGCGGCCGATAAAGGCGGGGCCATAGTCATCATGGATCAGTGTGTGTATAAACAGTCTGTTATGCTGCTGTTAGGAGATCAAACTGCATTTAAACAAATAACAACTGCAGATGTTAAGAAATGTATAAGTTACGTAAATATGTGTATCTATGAGCTTCAATTGTCAAGTGATATATCATTAGATTTGTTCCATTTCTTTACAGTCCCCTGTCCTATAATTCCACAATTATATGGAGTTCCTAAGGTGCACAAATCTAAAGATAAGCCACCAATGAGGCCGATAGTATCCGGTAAAGGCTGGATTACAGAGCCGATATCTTTATACTTACAGAAACAACTTCAACCATTATTAATTATGTGTAAGACAGTACTTAAAGATACAGTGGACTTTTTAGAAAAACTCAAAACATGCTATATAGAGCTGAAGGATATAGATACTAACCTCAATAATATTCATATGGTAGTGATGGACATTACCTCACTATTTACGGTCATTCCAAATGACCTTGGGACAGACTCTATTAGAAGCTTCTTGACACAATGTTCCAATTTTACAACTAGACATATAGAAAATGTTTGTATGCTGTTAGATCTAGTGCTGGGAAATAATATTTTCTTATTTGATAACAACATATATCTACAACAAACAGGCGTAGCAATGGGTACGCCTGTGGCAAACACGTACGCCAATCTCGTTCTCTATCAATGGGAGAAGGAAAACATAGGAGATGGGGAAAAGTTTATAAATGACAATGTGGTATTCTACCAGAGATTCGTGGATGACTGTTTTCTCCTTTGGAAAGGAAGTCTACCTGAATTGATGAATTATGTTTCGTTCTTAAATAATACTACTGATTATTTAAAGTTTAAAATAGATGCATCAGATACACATATAAATTTTCTAGATGTAGCAATTACGAAACAGAATAATGAGATCAGTACAACTATATTTAAGAAGCAAGTAGCATCGGGTAGATACCTACATGCAAGCAGCATGCATGCACCCCATGTTTTCAGGGGCATTGTCAAAGCCCAAATGGCTAGAGTTAGTAGATTAAATTCAAAACAGGAAACTTTTGTGAAGCAGTTAGATGAAACCTATGAAGAGTTTAAGAATAGTGGATACCCCATAAACTTATTAGTAAATATTAAAGAACATATAATAACTCATAGGGAAGGATTATATGAACCTATTTTCAATAGGGTATCTAAAGTAAGGGACGCTACAGAAGTAACTTTGCAAAATGTAAGTAAATTGAGGTTTATTACTTCATTTAATTCAATGTCAGATAACATCAATAAAGTAATATCTAAATATTGGAAAGTATTATTAGCGCAGGATGATATAAAACTGATAGTTGGTGACAGACCTTATTTTAGTTATAGAAACATGCGAACATTAAAAAGCATACTTGGTTATAAAGATTTTAATAATGTAACAACCAAATATGAATACAACTATAAAACAAGGCACTTATGCCTGTTATAACTGTAGTAGCTGCAATGACATAGTTAAAAGTAGTGATTCCTCTCAGATAGATATATTTAAACATCCTGTATCAGGAAAAGAATATAAATTTTATGGTCATGCTACTTGCATAACTAGTAACGTGGTTTATTTAGCAACATGCCAAATCTGTCCATCCTTCTATGTGGGTAAAACCACGAGAAAACTTAAAGAACGAATAACGGAGCATAAGTCTAATATTAGAAATTCTAATGAGAATAATGCATTATTTAAGCACATTGCTTCTAGGGACAGTAGACATTGTTTTAAGTTTCGAGTTATAGATCACGTTGTAGCATCACCTAGGGGAGGGGATTTATCCAATCTATTGGACCTGAGGGAATATGAGTGGATAGTTAGGCTTTCAGCAGACACACCCCCCGGTTTGAATGCATCAGTATCTTTAAAACCAATTTTAAATAGAATACAGCAAACTAGATTAAAATAATTTTAATCAATACCTATTATTTGTTAGTGTATTAGAAATTTTGTATAACATTTGTAGTTTAAAGTCAGATAATGTGATTGTCGTTTGAATATTAGTAAAATTCTTATTTATGTATTTAATGATCATGTGATGATGGCTGCAGGTCACATGATTGTTTTCTTTTTTATATATATGTGGGCGTTTTTAATATACCTGTTGTCATACATTGAAAAAGGGTTGTTTAACCTGAAAGCTTTGTTGTTTCTATAAAGGTGTTTTTTAACTCAACTATTGTCGTTTTTGGAATTCTACGGATTTTGTATCAGTGCTTGGTTTCATCATATTGTATTCTGTCCCAGTTAGACTAGCCGTGTACTCACTGTATGTTTATTTATTGTAGTTTGTCCCAGTTAGACTAGCCATGTACTCACTGTATGTTTATTTATTGTAGTTTGTCACAGCTAGACTAGCCGTGTACTCACTGTATGTTTGTTTATTGTAGTTTGTCACAGTTAGACTAGCCATGTACTCACTGTATATTTATATATTGTAGTTTGTCACAGTTATACTAGCAATGTACTCACTGTATACTTACATTTTGTAGTTGTCACAGTTAAAATTAGTCTTGTAATTTTCTAAAATTGTGGAGCTTTTCTCATCGCGCCTCTGCTGAAAATGGGTCTGGTGACCCAGTCGGACCATCCCAGTTAACAAATGTCAACTAAATAAATAATAAATCAATATGCTCATTAATGCATCAGACCACAAGTTCATAAAATAAACACAGTTTTCTTGGTTCAGACTCTTCTCAGACAAGCAAGCACACCAAAACAATTTCTGTTGCCTAGAGATAGCCAGACCAAAAAAAAAAATCATACAAAATATCGTATTTAATTCAAAGCCCCTGATTGCCATATACAAAGAGTTTCTCTAACAAAGCAATTATATAAGTCAGCACTAAAAATTAAAAGCACTACACCCTCACTCCCCACTGGCCCTTGTTTTCAATTAAGGATTTCCCAATATTATTCTAGCATGTCCAAAGGTCAGTTGTCAATCTCCTCTCCGGTCCAGCTGGTGAATCTGGGAATCTTGAGGCAATGTTATAACTGCCTCATGTACACAGACAACCCTCTCCTCCTCCCACATAACACAAATACTTTCAAGAGATGCAGCTATTTAGCCAAACTGGAGGCTGAGCTCTCTCAACTCAGGACTGGCAAGACCAGACAGGAGGAGAAGGCAACTACACACACCACAAAACCAGCCTCACATAATGCTACCACTCCACTGAATCAAACACATAAACACACAAAGACATACTCGGAGGCTCTGAGTAAAAATTTACCTAAACAGCAGAGGCCTCCAAAGCAGACACCCAAACAACTGCTACCTCAAGACACCCCACAAGCAACACATAAACCACAAAAGCAGTGTGCAAAGCAGTCACAGCCCTTAAGGCCAAATACAACACCAAACATACTTGTCATAGGTGACTCCATAGTCAGACACACTGACGTCCCACTCACCAGGCTGAACAAGGAGAGGGTCACAGTAAGCTGCCTATCGGGCTAGAATCCGCCACATAACACAAGCACTCGGGTCACTCCACGGCAAGTACAAATATGACACAGTCATTGTCCATGCTGGTGTGAACGACCTGAGACGTACCTCTTGGACTACATGAAAAGAGACATAGAGGAGCTCTCTGATTATGTAGCCCAGGCAGGTATGACCCTACCCTGAGCAGTATCCTTCCTTCACCAAGAATGATGCCACAATATAGAGACAAGATGATCAGCTTTAACAATTGGCTTAATGTCTGGTGTCATTCAAAGGGGATCCAGTGTCTGTCTGCCTAGGATGACATGCTTGACAAGCCACGCTGCTTCAAGGGACGGCTTGCACCTGTCACCCCTGGGATTCCGGATATTGGCTAAGGCTCTTGCCACCCCCATAGTGCCTTTTTAGGCAAGGCTCAAATTCTAAACCTACCACCCTAGAAAACAAAAATGGGAAGAAACTGAGGGTAATGCTGCTCAATGCCAGAAGTCTAAATCTCAAAATGCACGCACTCGAGGCCCTTCTCAGTATGGAGAACATCGATGTCTGTGCTGTAACTGAAACCTGGTTCAAGGCTCCTGAGAGCACCCCGGCACTATTAGGTTTTACCTCATATCATGCGTTCCGCCCCAAAACCCGGACCACACCACAAAAGGAGGGTGTATCCATATTCATAAAGGATACCCACACCTCCAGGTTGGTGGCAATGCACGAAGCTTCGGAAACCATCCAGGTGCAACTAACCGTAGGCAAAACTGCTCTACAAATTGTAGCATGCTACAGGCCACCCTCTCAAACTCAGGAACCCCACACAGCCTTCCTGAAGACACTGGAGGGTATAAATGTATCTCCAAACACCATCATATTGGGTGACTTCAACTACCCGAATATAGACTGGGAACATTACTCAAGCCCTAACTTTCTAGCCCAACGGTTCCTGGAGTTCATAAATTCAAATGCCATGGAACAGCTAGTCACTGTTCCCACGAGAGGAGAAAATATACTAGATCTCATTGTCACAAACATGGGGACAAAATGCTCCACACCTGAAGTATATCCCTCATTGGTGAGATCTGATCATAAACTAATCTCACTGGAAATCCACATCCCGCCCCCACCCCAAACAAAAGACCATAGTGAAGAACTTCTCTAAAGCAAACTTCACACTACTCAAGACTGGTGTGGTATCCTTCAAGGCCCTGAGCCAGAGGAAACCACAACCCAAGCTGCGGAAGCCCTTACAAATGCCTTCTATGAACACCTCCAGGACTGCATGGATCAGGCAATCCCAAATAAAACCAAGACTCTTTCCACAAAGGGCAAACGTCCAGTCTGGTGGACCCCAGCCATTAACAAACTTTACAATAAGAGGAGAAAGCTATTACATGATAGAACAAAATCCATAAAAGGGAAGTCACCCCTGATCATTATTAGTAAAAAATACGAGCACTCATAAAATCAACTAAGGCCAATTTTGAGAGAAAAATTGCCATGGATTCAAAGGACAATCATAAGGCCTTTTCAGTTATGTTAGGAACCTGGGTGGAAACTCCCAGATATGCTCAGAATTAGTCCAAAATGATACAAAAATCACTGAACCCACAGACATTGCCAACATACTGGCAGACAGGTTCAGTGCAAACGCCACCCCTCTCCCCTAAAGGAGAGATAACTATCCCAGCCGAGTGTAGCCTCCCAGACATCTCAAATGCGCAGGTGAAAGCTGGTCTCTCTAAAGCTAAAAACACAGCATCAATGGGACCGGATGGTGTCCCCGGCTGTGTGCTACACGAGCTAAATGAGGAATTAAACCCGCACATAAGGCAGCTGTTTAATCTCAGCCTTACCACAGGATACGTGCCCAAGGAGTGGCGTACGGCAACTGTGGTCCCACTCCACAAAGGGGGCGCCTCTACGGACCCTGGTAATTACCGCCCCATAAGCTTAACAAGTCTAGTCTGCATAGCTATGGAGAGGATCATAATGGAGCTCATAAACAAAGATATAGGGGACTTGCAGACATTGGACCTGACCCAGTTTGGCTTTGTCAAGGGAAGATCATGCCTTTTGAACTTGGTCGACTTCTTCGAAACAGTCACCAAGGCCATTGATGAGGGAAAGGCAGTCCATACAGCCTACCTTGACCTTGCAAAGGCTTTCGACACAATACCCCACTCGGGTATTGTACAAAAACTTACCAGCTTAAATGTAAACCCATATGTCACAAGATGGGTTGCAAACTGGCTTAAGGACAGAACCCACAGGGTTAGAGTTGCTGGCGCTGTGTCAGACTCCAAGCCGGTCACAAGTGGTGTCCCACAGGGCTCGGTCCTTGGCCCCCTATTGTTTGGCATCTACTTCTCAGAAGTACAGGCCAACATGGGAGGACTTTGGCTGACAAAGTTTGCAGACGACTGCAAACTGGGCACCATAGTGGAAAGTGCATCGGACACAGATATCCTTCAGAAGGGACTCACGGAAACAGGTAGCTGGTGCCAGAGCCATGGCCTGAAGTTAAACGCCAAAAAATATATAGTCATACCCTTCGGGAAAAACAAGGTAACCCCAAGCTACCATATAGGTGGCAATCCACTAAGCACAGAAGAGGTTATCAGGAACCTGGGGACCCAGGTTGACAGTGGCCTTTCTTTTGACACTCACATTGCTAAAGTGGTTAGAAAGACCTTCTACATTGCCCACCTGATCATGAAGGGATTCACATCCAGATCTAGTGAGGTCATTGTTCCCCTGTACTCTTCACTTATCAGACCAATGATAGAGTACAATGCCCCATTCGGGATGTATCTCACCCGACATCTGCAGCAATTGGAGAGACCCCAAAAGTTCCTCACCAAAAGGATAAAGGGACTCCAAAATCTGTCATATGCTACCAGATTGAAGAAACTCCAGCTCTATTCTGTCGCATACCGTCTGCTCAGAGGTGACATGTGCCTGACATACAAGGCCATGTCCAACCCGGAATTAATGGACATGCTCCACCTCAAAAAATCCAAATCCACCAAAACCACTAGAGCAAGCGACTTTAACCTTAGCACGGCTATAAATAGGATGTGCTGGAGGGATAGATTTATCACTCAGAGACTCCCTATGCTGTGGAATAAAATCCCGGTCCATGTAAATCCCGGTCCATGTGAGGCAGAGCACCTCACTGACTCTGTTCAAGAGAAATCTAGACCTGTGGATGGGAGATCGTAGGTTTACCCCGGGAATCATATCTGTGTCACTGCTGGACAGAGGCACAACAAACTAATGGGCACAGTATTTTTTTCATATAAGGGGTGGCGTAAGCCACAAAAATTTGGGCTAGGCTTATAAATGCCTTAGGGCAGATAGCCTAGTATAAACCTATGAACCTATGAACCTATAAAGGCCACTTATTCCTTTACTTGGTGAGAATGTATGTCCCCAAGGAAAAGGAAATTCCAGTTATGGTCTTTTCTCTCTGGATTCCTTTGTAGGAAGGTGTTCTGATTTCCTAAGGTATAATCCACAAGCACTCTTCTTATATCAGCTCACTACAGAGAACTGTTGTTCCAGACATACACTCCTCTCCTCTAAGTGAGGCCAGTTTTCTCTGAATTGGTAGGTCTTTAGTTCTGTCTCTTATACATCACTTATTTACACACTTGCTGTGCTAATGATCTACTCCCTCAGCCATGCAGCAATCCTGTATGTTTAATATATGATATATATAGTTCTACTTTCAAATTTCAGTACCTCGAGATGACAATGTTGAGAATCCAGTTGTGCAAAAATTCGAAATAACGAATCTGAGAATACTGAAACTATAGTAGCTGAGTGCAAACTTTTTTGAATTGTATGCTGTCTCTTTAAGGTGTAGTGGTTTGTTGGATGTAGATATGGAGGCCAATGTGTGGTTATGTACAGAAGCTTCAGGTAGGTGTTTAGTGTCTAATGGTTTTGAAGAGAAATGTTTTATGTTTTACTTTGTTAGGAAGTTTGAGGCGTAGGTCTGGGGTAGGTAGAAGAAAGTGTGTGTGTGCTAGTTTTGAAAGTGGTGCTTTTTGTAGATGTGTAGTATGTGTGTTTCTCAAGGTTTTGGCTTTGAAAGTGTGCAGTAGAAGTTTAGGGCCTGTAACAGTAGTTGTTTTTTTTTTTTTCGTGGTAGTGTAACCTCAGAGTTGCTATATATAATTAGCAGGGATGTGGGGGGGTGGTGGAGTGGGGCTTGTTCCTACTTTAAACATAGATTACTAGAGTTTTGTTGGTGTGTTTGTTTTGTAGTTTATGATGGTATAGGGACAAAGGTCGTGTTTGTATTTATATTTCTGTGGTGGAGGGTACATAGGAAAATAGAACTTTGCATACTAAAAATTTAGTATTATGAACTTTTGGTATAGTGATGTTCATTTTTTTAATCTTTTGTTGTAGTGGATTCTCATGATTATCGTCTGGAGATACTGAAATTAACTATTTCAGTATATGAAGATTTGAAAGTAATATATATATATATATATATATATATATATATATATATATATATATATATATTTATATATATATGGGTCTGCTTTGGTAGACCAAAATTTTACTTACCCAAAATTCATATCACAGGGACAAAAAGGCTGACAGCACCACTACACTGACACCCCAGAACGCAGATTTACCACTACAGGTAAGTAAACACTTGGCCATCCTGTTTAACTTTGCCCCTTACCACCATGGTAGTGTGATCTCAGAGTCAGTATCTTAGTTAGGGGGAGTGTGGGGGTGAAGCCTCCCCACATAGGTGGGTTTGCTTTCCTTCGGTTTGCATTTTTTTTTTCAGGATGGCCAAGCGTTTACATACCTGGAGTGGTAAATCGGTGTTCCAGGATGTCAGTGTTCTAGTGCTGTTGGCCTTTTTGTCTCGGTGGTATGGATTTCGGATAAGTGAAGTAGACCCATATATCAAGGGATCATAGGAGGTTACTAGGCTATTGGCCCTGAGGCCCTTATAAGCCTAGCCAAGAGTTTAGCCCATGTTTAGAAAAGCCAGTACCCAAAGCTCCTGTCCAGCAGGGACACAGGTGGAATCCCAGGGGTGTATTTTCTGTTTCCCATCCAGTTATCCAGGTTGTGCTTAAAAAGGAATAATGAGGTACTCCACTTGACGTGGAGAGGGAGTCTATTCCATAGAAGGAGGGAGTCTCTGGGACACAAATCTGTCCTGCCAACAAGTCCTATTGATATTGTTGACTAGGATGTGGTCATGCATATGGGTTGCTCAAGTGGAGCTTGACTTGTGGATATGCAGCAGTCCCATCAAGTCGAGGTCTGGGATTGCTTTGTATGCCAGACAGAGGTCATCTCTGAGGGTTCTGTATGAAACTGAGTAGAATGATAGGGGTTTTAGACTATCTGTGTAGGGTAGATGAATGAGGACCTGGATTCTCCTGTGAGGACCCTCTATGGTCTCTCCAGCTGCTGCATGTGTTTTGCAAGGTACATGCCAAAGGGGGTGTTGTGTGTATATACATACATATATATATATATATATATATATATATATATATATATATATATATGTATTCATTTTATAATCCGAAATCCTGAAATACCGAATCTCAGAATTTTAAGACCATAAAGCCGAAAGCTCTAAATACTGAAATCCCAAAAGCGCGAATTTTAAAATCGCAAATCCTACACTAACCATACACCACACACATACACAAACACACACCTTCCCCTCCACACAAACACACAAACCTACACTTACATACAAGAAGAGAGTCAAGCCCCCCTGCACGCCCATGTGGGGTCTGCACTCCCCACACCCCCCTACTTAAATATACTATCTCCAGGGTCGTACTTCACAAACACACGAAAACACCACCATACACCTACATTCCCCTTGTACACACACACATCACAGTCACAACACACACTGACACACACTAAAGCCTCTAGCCAACACCCTTAAACATACATACTTACCTGAACTTCCACCTATCCATTCAAACACCGCAACACCAGAAGCACTACTTCAACATCTCCAAAAGTCAGGATTTTGAAATTTGTGCTTCTGGGGTTTCGGTATTTAGAGCTTTTGGCTTTATGATCTTGAGATTCTGAAATTCGGTATTTCAGAATTTCAAGATTATAAGTGCTCCCATACACACACACACACACACACACACACACACACACACACACACACACACACACACACACACACACACACACACACACACACACACACACACACACACACACACAGACAGATCACTCCAGTGCTCAGATTTGACAGGAAAATGGAATCCCTGCATTTATTTCTAATGCTGTTATGCAGAGAAGAGTGATCAGGATAAGCCAATCCTACCTCCTATTTCTTTGCCACTAAGATGCCTGCCAAATTAGCCTCACCCTAGCATGGCTATAAGTATATTTAAAACCCATTACCCCAATATAGAAGAGATTCCTGTACTTTGGATCTGACAATTGTCTTGAGCGGACTCTAGAAGGTGTCATCTATAAAAGACTGAAGGATGTAACCTGTGTGAGCATGTGCTTGGTTATCTTGTCACATCTCTAACTTTTGGCCCAGATGGTAGACCTCCTGGTGGATAATCTATAAAAGCCAGCTCTCATTCTTCCATATGAGGCAGGTTCTGCAGCCAGCAACATCTCCCTAAGCATGTGCCCAGAAAAAGCATTTCCTCCATCACAGATGGCAGATACCATCATCCCAGGAAGATGGCACGTGGCATTAACTTAAGATGCAGCACAGACCAGTGCTGTTCCCATACAGAACTGGATGTTGTCATAGATTAATAGCTGCTGTCAGACACCAACATGCAGGCCAGCTAGCCAGCCTTTTATTGTGTGTATGTGTTTATATGTGTGTTTCCACTTCTATCTATATCGCTTTCTCTATCAATATTTATATACTTCTATCTATCAATCTGTCCGTCTATCTCTATCTCTATCTCTTTTCTATATCTATATCTATATCTATATCTATATCTATATCTATATCTATATCTGTCTGAGATACAGAGATTACATCAAAATGTTGTTTAATCAAAGTAAGGAAATGCCAGCACAGCTGATTGGAAATCAGCTGAACAAACTGTACTAACTTTACGTGAAATTGTGGTACAACAGACAGTAGAAATTTGTCCTACTCCAATGCAGTGCAATCTTGGAGTTGATATATATTTAACTGGGGGTGGGGGTGGCTTGTCCCCTGAAAATAAAACAGGTGTTTTCTTTTTATTATTCCCTTTTTATTTTATTTTTTGATCTTTTGAGATTTAGACTTCTGAGATGGATCATTTGTAGTTCTGTGTTGTGACATTTCAATGAGATATCATATAACCATCTTTCTATATCTATCTTTCTATATATAAACCAAAGGATAAACAGGTCATACAGACAAACCATTTTTGCTGCAGATATTTTGCAATATTTGACAAACACTAGCCAGGATTTTTGCCAGGTCAAAAATGTAACAGTTCACAGACAGCAACATTTGATGCATCTCTGATGGTTGTTAATGCTAGGAGCATTAATAATAAAGTTTTTTTTTATTTGAAAATCTGCTATCTTCCCACAAGATTGATGTTGTTGCTGTTTGTGAAACATGGTTAAAGAACAATGACTGAAAACCAGTTCTGTCAGGGTATAAATGTTTTTACTGTAACAGACAATCTAACAAAAAAATCAGGTGGAGGTGTTATGATAAGGATTAAAGATAGCTATGAGATCTGTGATTATTAGGTGTTCAGTGACAACACCAATACTACAGACTGTGTAGCTGTGACAATAAAGACAACCCTGGAACATATAACAATTGTTGGAGTGTACAGACCACCAAAGTCAAGTGAAGACGACCTACAACACAGGAGAGAAGAATAATATTAGCTGGGGACTTAAATGTACCAGAAACAGACTGAAATAATATTGATTCAACAACGTTAGTAAAGAAATTATTCACAGAGTATATTCATGAACAACAAATGTTTCAGATTGTTAAAAAACCTACTAGGGGATGGAACATACTAGACATTGTTTGTGTTCCTAAAGAAATTACTGTAACTTCAAGTCAAGTTTTAGCACCATTGATGTGCAGTGATCATGGGGTCATAAAGGTTAATTTGTTGTTAATTACAGAGTATATGGAAGCAAAACAGTCACTATGTAAGACTAACTTGAGTGAGGTGTTCAGTGGAAAAACTGCAGATGAACTGTGGAAAGTTTTGAAAGAAAAATTGTTTGAGTGCAAAAAGTCAAAAAAAGTTTAACTTCAGGATCTAGGCATGTAACATCAGGGGGGTATATTTCCATAAGAACAAGATGCCTGATTAAGGTGAGAGACAAAATATATAAGAAATGGAACGAGCTGGACAAATAGATTAAGCATAGTGTTAGACAAGATCAAGAAAAAATTCAAGAAAATGTATATAAATATATTGAGCATAATAGGAAACCTTTTTATTGATACATAAGATGTGGAAGGAGTAAAGATACACAAATTGATAAATTGTGTGCAGATTCTAAAATTTATTCTCAGACACAACAGATTATAGATATATTTAGAAAATCTTATGCAAAACAGTTTGGCTACACAAAAGGGGTGGTAAGTTGTCCTAGAGACATCCAGGTAACCCCAGATACTGGAATCAAATTAGATTATATTGAAAAAGAACTGTCCAAACTGGATCCAAACAAAGTGCAGGGAGGAGACGGAATAAGTAACAATGATTTGAGAACACTTAAAGAACTTACACTGCCCTTACATCTATTATTCACTAGGTCATATAAATATGGGGAAATTCCTCAAGATTGGAGACATGCACTTATTAAACCTGTCTTTAAGGGAAAGGGGAGTAGGACAAACTCAAAATCATATAGACCCTTAAGTCTACTTTCATGTTGTGGAAAAATAATGGAGAAGGTAATACTGGATAAGTTATTGTCAGAACTGGATAGATTGGGACTTGAAACCATATATCAGCATGCATATGTTGAAAATAGATCTATTACCACCTGTAACATGGTGTTCTATAAAAATATAATAACAACTATAAATGAAAAATTGTGCTGTGATGTGATTTATATAGATTTAGCTTCAGCATTTGACAGGGTCGTGCACAAAAAACTGATCAATAAATTAGTACAACTAGGTACTGATGTACTGTTGATAAGATGGATAGCTGCATGGCTTACAAATAGGACATGGCATGTATCACACACCAACTGGACAGGTGAAATCCTTGGTTACAGTCAAGGTGTCCCACAGGGCTCTGTACTAGGCCCTTACTTGTTTAGATTATATCTTTCAGACCTTAGTTTTTCATCTGAGGTGTTCTACAGTTTATATGCTGATGACCTGAGATTGTGTAAACTGTTACAGATAAGGTATGTCTGCAAAATAATTTGACTAAGTTGACCATTTGGGCACAGGAGAATAATATGTTGATAAATACATCAAAAACTAAGCACTGAAAGGTGAATATTTAGTACAGCACACAGTGATTGAAACTGCAGACTCATTTAATGACCTGTGTATATGGATAGATTCAGCTATGAGTTTTTCTATTCATATCAACCAATTGGCTAATGATAGTTATAGAACTATAGGTTGTATAAAATGATTTATAAAGTTTAGGAAATCAAACATAATGAAGTCATTGTTTGTTAGTTACATTAGACCCAAACATGAGTATGGAATAGCAATATGGAAACCCTATAGGAAAACAAGAATGAATAAACTGGAAAGAATACAGCAGAAATATACTAAGGGCATCCATGGATGTGAAAATCTAAGTTATTATGAAAGACTAAAATATCTGAACTTGTACAGTGTCTCTTACAGGTATTTAAGAGGAGATTTTATTCAGGTATATAAGGCATTTAGGGACAACTACCTCTGGGAATGTTGGGAGTTATCAAAAAGTACTAGAGAATCATCAGATAACCTATGTGGAAGATTCTATCGGAATGAGAAGTGTACTAACTGGTTCTCTGATAGAGTGCCTGATGCATGGAACAGACTACCAAATTACATTAAAGCAAGTACTAGTTCAGATATTTTTAAGAACAGCCTGGACATTTATTATGGGAACAAGTGTTTTGGCATATTGGCAAGCTAGAAGGGCTTAATGTCCATGCTTGAAACATTTGTATGTATGTATGTATGTATGTATGTATGTATGTATTCAGGAGAAACTGCAAGAAAAATACAGTCAAGCTAGAGTTTTCAGTGTGTGATACCTTAAATATCCTGTAATGGAGGTCCATGGGATATTTACAAATGAGAACCTAAGACTTCAAGTGTTTTAGCTAAATGGATTTTTAATGCCTATGAATTTTTTTCTTTAATTTTAAGTCTTTATGCTCACATTTAGGACAATAAGATCAAACCCTACTAGATCTGAACATGCATGCTTTGGCCTTTTTATTGACCTCATTGCCACACATAATATTGTTTCACTATACTTCAGAAACACAATGCCTTTTTGTCACAGGGTATTTTTTTGTAAGTTTTGCATTTTATTGGTCTTTGTGCTTTTTTTTAAAGTTTTGCATGCATGCATGCCTGCCAAAGTGCATAATTTTGATCAATTTGTTTTGATATTATGCACATTGACATAAATGGTATCTATTTATATCTGTATATCTCTCTGTCTGTCTATCTATCTATCTATCTATCTATCTATCTATCTATCTATCTATCTATGTGTCTTTGCTCTTTTTAGTGTTTGCCTAGTCTAACTACTGTGATATAAACATTGCCTCATTCTTTAGAAGACATATCTGATATTTGCAATAGCGCCAATTTTTTTGCAATTCTCTTTTTGACCTGATAAATATGTGTATGTTGTCAAAAAAAATTCTGTGTGCAAAGTATGGCTTTGAGCAATTAATTTAACCTGACAGTGGTCCTAGATCACCACGAAAAGGTAAAAATATTGGGGTCTATACTATATTGTCGAAACAGCATTACAGTGAATGCCATTTCGATGACACATAGGTTCATAGATTAGTACTAAGCTAACTGCCCCTGTGGGCCATTTTAAGCCTAGCCAATTACCCCATGTGAGAATCGAACCCTGCACCTTGCATCTGTAAGGTGAACACCTTAACCATTATGAAATAAATACACCAATCGACTGGACTGGCCGACAATATAACACTAGACACACTCCAATATCAGTCACAGTCACCAATATGTGCACTGAACACAATGGCTCATACAAAAGTCCTTTTGTTTAGATTTTATTGAAAACTGTACAATGAATACTGGTTAAGCGCTTTCATCTACAGATAGTAGATTTCATCAGAACCAACATTATCCGCCACTACTCTCTTTTTATGTGGCTTTGAACCAATCAGAAACTTAAAACATTTACTATACTCTACATACTAATTTAGTCATTTTTTTATGTTTGACAATTTGGAATATGTTTATAATAAATCATAAAGGTTATAACAGATGATATTAATGTTAAATTAGATAGGTAGTTGTCTTGGAATCATAGCACTGAGCACTTTAAATGGTTAATTAGTATGTAGAGTATAGCAAATGTTTTAAGTTTCTGATTGGTTCAAAGCCACATAAAAAGAGAGTAGTGGCGGATAATGTTTGTTCTGATGAAATCTACTATCTGTAGATGAAAGCACTTAACCAGTATTCGTTGTACAGTTTTCAATAAAATCTAAACAAAAGGACTTTTGTATGAGCCATTGTGTTCAGTGCACATATTGGTGACCTTAACCATTATGCCAACCCCCTCCACATAAACAGAGAAATGCTGAAAAATCTAAACCCCAGGTCACCAATTTTTTTCCTAGGGAAAAAAATCAGTAGATCGACTAGACAAAACACACCAGTTAAAACATTTTAAAGTGGGGGGCTTCACCCACTACACTCCCCAATGTGGGGGGCTGTGCCCCCCACAGCCCCCCCAATTAAATATACCAACTCCGAAATTGTACCACAGTGGGGTAAAGGGTAATGTACCGGCTCAGGCCAAGTGATTTTTTTCCCAGGAAAAAAATCGGTGACCTGAGTTTTCGCTGTTTAGGCATTTTGCTCTTTATGTGTCATTGAAACAGCATTTGCTGTAATGCCGTTTCAACAATATAATATAGACCCCAAATATTGTTATGTAGAACCACCAAGAATCCTGTTGATAGAAAGTACAGCTTCAGTAGATCAGCTAGAGAGACACTGGAGAGGTGAGATACTCATTTACTTTTGCTTTTTAAAATGACAAATGAGTAGTCCAGATAGGGCTACCCGAGACTTAAGTGAGAGACCATCACTGGTAGAGTTCATAGTTGAACCTAAAACACATGCTACTGTTAAAAAAAAAATAATTAGTAGGGCATATAAAATATTACATGATAACTATATGACTCAATCAGAGGAGGTTAGAAGGGATTAGAAAGTGAGACTGGATAAGCAATTCAGAAATAAACAATAGTAGGATTTATGTGTGGCTCCCAAATATGCAACAACATCTAGAAGATTTAGGACTTTTGATTAGTGTTTGCATGGGTATTTTTTATACCTCAAGTAGACTCCAATGAATTTTCCTGCAGGTAGATTACAAATGTTGGAGGTGTGATGGGGAAGAAAGAGGTAATTGGAACATATCTTTTGGGAATGGAATGAGTTGGTAGACTTTAGAAATCCCCCTGTGGACTACTCTGTCAGAAATACTGGGTGAGGAAATTAATGTAAGTAAAGAAATTATTTTTTGAGCTGTGATACAGGATTTGAATTGCTTAGACATAGTAAGGCCTTGCTGAGTTTAATTCTGTTGGCTGCCATAAAAAAGCAATTACAGGAAAATGTAAATCAAAGTCTAAACCAACCATATTAGACGTAGTGACTATGTAACAGAGAAAATAACTGGAAGTGTGATCTTTATAAAAGTGTAGGAGGAAATTGTATGGAAAAAATGGGAGATGTGGGAACAACATATGCAGAATAATGTTTTTGCATGAGAAAGGAGTTTTAAGGGAAGGCAGGAATTGAATGAGCTGTGTAATGTTTGATTGCCAATGACTACACAGAAGATTATTGCAACTGAAAAAAATGTCAGTATGGTTTAATTTCATTTATATAAATGTATTCTTGCCTAGGTCATAAGTGATAATTCAATAAGGGTGGGGTTTTTTTTGTTTAAAAAAAGCTGCCCAAGGCCTGTGGCCTACAGTAAGAAAGGTAGTTCCACTGTGAACTTGTGCTGTTGTGCTATTATTTATAAAGATAAGCCGTGAAACTGCAATTGATAGAGCTTCAAAAGGCGCAACAGTTTTTTTTTATGATATTTTTATTTTTCGGAAAGCTTGTGTCAGTTGTTTTATCAACTACATTTGCTGTGCTTGAGAGTATTTTGGGTTACATAGAAGAAATGTATAGTTTAATAATTGACTTTGAGTATAGCTGTGAGAAGCAAATGGAGGCTAATAGTATTCAAATCACAGAAGCAGGATGGCCAGCCCCACCACTCCACACACACACACACACACACACACACACACACACACACACACACACACACACACACACACAAACTAGCTGATATGAATAGCGTGATGATACTTTTTGGTGTTAAGTGAACCAAGACTGCGTTTAAACCATCAGTGATGATGTCAGCTTTTGTTCATTTTTTTTTTAGAAGAAAGTCATTTACATCACAACCTGGGCCTCTGCTTTCCTTAAATGTACTGCTGCTTGACTTGTGTAGGTAGACTAAATACGCCAACTATGATATTGATTTCAACTAGGACTTGTGAATTCTGAACTAAAATCTCAAGAGTATCTTGTGTTGCGCTAAGATAGGGGTGGAACTGATTCTAGCTACTGGTTCTCAGTTCTAAAAAAATGGTGAATTTGCTATACAAGACGAATGTGTATAGTAACAAGCATTAACAAGGTTAAAGAAGACAGCAGTAATGTGGGAGTTAGTAGTGAAATGTGTTAAACAACACAGAATATTAATGTCATTTCTGATTTGATGCCTTGCATGGAGGAAAATGTAAGAAATTATTGTATAACATGAGCTGTGTAGTAACACATGCTGATTTGTTACCTAACAAGGTTCTGCAATGATGAATCTGCTTAACTGGTGTTATATAAACAAGTATATTCAAGTATGCACTGAGATCTTCTGTGAAGTTTGTCACTGAAAAAGTAGGCTAGGCAGTTGTGAACCAAAAAACTGATAAGCCTCCAAAGTTTAAAATAGGCCATTTCTGCAATGAAAATTGGCAAAAGAACTGAGGTGCTAATTGTATGCCATCAAAAGAATATTTTGTGTGGTTTGGGGAAACAGTGTGTTGGGGGTACATTTTCTCAGATATAAACCAGACACTCTTTAGCTTGATAGTCTAATGCAGAGTAAATTAATATGTTTCTGAATAAGTCTACTCAGGGCATATACTGTGAATTCTGAAGCACTAAAATGGCTTCCCCAAAACTCCAGACTTTTCGTTAAGCACCATTTATTCTAGAACTGTCAGAGATGGAGGATGGTTTCTTTGCAGATAGGTTTTGCTGCAGACTTTGCTGTTACTTTTGGCATGAGTTAAGCATTTCAAAAGTCTACTTAAGAAAACTGCACAGTATCACAAAAATGAGCTCAAAAGGGAAACAGTTTTGTTTTGTGATCAGTAAACCAAAACCCTACCTCTAAATTCAGACATACTTTGAATAGTGGTAGTGTTATGGATTTTTTTTTAAAGGTAAATTATAGAGTTGAGGATAGAGTCAGGGACAAGGATATGATTAACCCACATTAGTAATGATGGCCATGGGGTGAATAAAACATCAAATTAACTCAATCCTGTTAACTGTTTATTATACTCAACTAAATTTTTAAGGGATTTACCGTGTTGTTATGTAAGTAAAATATATTGTCTGAATCTAAAGGAGTTCAGGTTCATCCAAATCAAACAGAAATACCTGCTGAGGCTAATAAATTAAGAAATATTGCACTTTGTTGGTTGAGTCTGATTTCTATTTGACCACTGGTTATCCTTTCCAAATTGAATACATTTTAAATCACAGGTATTAGATGAGTCTAATATATCAAGTGAGCAAGTATCTTTATTTGAGGTGCGGCCTTCCAAGTGAAAGAAGGTAAGACCTGAGGGAGGGTGCTAGCAAGGTATGAATGGCCACAAGACTCTGTGACCTTAGAATGCCTATGAAAAACAAAATCAGTACTGCCTGGCTCACATCAAAAGCTCACCAAAACAAGATCCATCACATTACAGATATAAACAATGCTCCAAAAGAAAGAGCTACCTCACTTAAATACCTAAAAATCTCTCTTGACTCAACTCGTCCAGAACCACATTGAAATGACACTCATGAAAATTAACTCCCTACTTGCAAGGGCAACCATGGACAAATTAATTCTACTTGACTAGGTACAGTTGAGACTACTCATCATAGCCACATCATCAAAGAGAATTACAAACACTCCACAAGATATCACCACTGAGGCATACTGTTTCAACACAAACTTATCTCATCAAGAAAACCACTGCACAACTCTATCTACAAAGTCAGATGGCTTCCTATCACAGAAAGATCTAACCTTCTGTTTGCCTCATTGTACTATGAAACACTTCCTCCTGATCCATTCTCACCACTAGCATATACACTCTTTCCTAAAACATCATCATGCAACTTAAGAAATATTCTGTGGTTTCTTGTAAGACATCAGTTGCAATCCACTCCCAATATGGCCACACCTGCATAGTACCGTATAAATTCTGGGAGTTACTAACAACCTACCTAAGACAACACCCCTCATGCACTTGCTTCAATCCAGTGCCACCAATCACATTCCATCGCATGTCAGTGTCACCTATCCCATCACATCACATGCCAGCAATCCCATTGCATCTCAAGCCAGTGCAACCAATCCCATCGCATCACATGCTAGTGTCACCAATACAATTACATCATTTCAGTCTTACTGTCTTTCCTATCTCTGTTCTGTCTTTCTCCTCAATTTGCTCATTCTGGCAAATCTGCTGAAATCTTTACTGACTGCTTAATCGTCCTTTTCTCCTCATCTCTTGTTTTCCTCAATTTCACCTTTCCCTACTCTTTTTCTATTTTAGTTAAGCTAGTTAATTAATTTGAAACAAACTCACACATAATCCAAAGTAATAAGATATGCATTACTTGCTTTCATATCCACCTTGCTTGTAACTTTCCTTTCAAATTCTACTTAGTAAAATCTTAAATTTTGAACTGATAAGCATCATTGTATCTTTGTTTTATACTGTAAATAATCTTATCTCTCCTTTCATTGTGATATGCTCAACCAGGCTGTTCCTGTATATGATATATATATATATATATATATATATATATATATATATATATATATATATATAATATTTTAGAAACTAGTTTAGTCATCTATATAGAATTCTATACAGAAGGTATCCCAAAAGGTAGATGAAACAAAAACATAAAGAAGCCCTTTGTCTGAGATTTAGGAATACCCCCTATAATAGCTGAAAGGGCAGTAGAGTTTATGAGACCAGTTACATTATAAGAAGTAACTTCTGTTTTAGTACATTAGGGAAGGAGAAGGACATCAACCATAGGGTGTCTTCTACTGGACCTGTGGAAGTTGTTAAAAACATTTGATGGTGAAATTAGTCTTAATGTTAGAGATGCTTTAGATATATGTTGCCCAACACAGTCTTAGTGTATAGCAGTGGTCACATTCTCTACAAAGGAACTTAAGGATTCAGAGTTCTTATCCTACTATGGACTCATTTCAATTTTAAATCATAATTAATAACTATTTATGGCCATTTTGCTGGTTTGTAGAGACATAGCAGACCTTTGACACTACCATTAAAATGCTACCTCTGACTCAAAGGATTTCTTTCCATGCATGGTACTTCATTGTTGATTTTAAGCCTATGTGCTTAAAAACATTTATGAGAATGGAGTGGTTGCTCCTGTATGGAGTTTAAGAATCCTTTGGCTACCTAAGACATTTTTAGTAATATGGAAATACATGTCAAGATTCCACAATTAGGGTGATGATCTTACTCTGATCTTAGTACCAATTTTGAACTTTACAGGGGAACAACAGATGGGTGGTAATGTTTCCTTTTATGGTTTTTGGTAAAGTGCTCAGTTGATGCCTCCCTTGACATGATGAATGGGTTTGTTAGAACAGTGAAAATATGCCTGCATTGTCCTTAAATATATTAGTGGAAGTCAAAGCTATTACTACAAAATGGAAGACACTGTAAGTCTGTAGATACTCTGTGCACTGCATTCTCAAGCAAAAACTTTTTTGCAAGTAATTTTCCTGGATCTAGCATATTGAAGATAAATGGGGAATCTAACTGCATTAAGAAGAGGACAAATATACAAAATATGAAAATAAATAATTGTAAACACTGAGTTTAACTGGGTGCTCAGATGCACGCTAACAAAAAAATGACACACCTGAGCTACTTAAGTCTGATCTTCCTTGTGTATCTAGTTAAGTGGTATTGCTTTTTATTAGCAGGGATTGGGTTGAATGTAAAGCATGCAGTACATGCTAAGTTCAGCCTATTAAAAATAACTTTTTCCCATTTTAAAATATTATTGAAATGCTGGCCATAACATATGGATTATTTAACTCTGCATAACAGTTTGTGTGCACAGTGGTATATAGAAGTACACTGTTGTTGTTGACATTTTTTCATTTTTTATCTATTTTTACAATACATCTATGATGGTGAATCAGTGGCACTATAAATGTATTATCACCCACATAAACATATTAAACTGTATGTGTGGAAACTTACAAGTGTAATGAATAACTGTTTGCAGAAGACAATATATAGCCAAAGTATGTGGAAGGCTTCACCCCCCCCCCCACACTCCTCTTACTATATATACTAACTCCAGGATCACACTACAGTGGGGAAAAGGCCATATATAACTTTCATTGAAATGAGTTTCATTTAAATGAGTTTTCAGTGAAGTGCACTTTCAGTGAAGTGGCCCTAGTGATTTCATTTTCAACGAAATTAACTTTCAATCAAATATAGTAGACCCATATATATATATTTATATATATATATATATATATATATATATATATATATATATATATATATATATATATGGGTCTACTTTAGTTGACCAAAACGCCAGTTCACTGACACGCAGAAGACCGAGACCAAACGACCGAAAACGAAGGTGATCGACAAGGTGAAATCCCGACAGCCAAAAGACTGACATGGGCAATGTGTGAGCGCGACTCAGTAAGTGTGCGATAGTGAGGGATTTAGGGTTAGAGAGCGGGCAGGTAAGTGTGCGATAGTGAGGGATTTAGGGTTAGGGTGTGGGAAAGGTGAGTGTGCGGTAGTGTCGGACTTAGGGTTCGGGTAAGGTAAGTGTGTGATAGTAACAGACTGTAGTTTAGGGGCGGGTTAAGTGAGTTAGGGTGTGGATAGGGTGAGTGTACGATAGTGACGGGCTTTATGTTTTAGGGTGGGTTAAGTGAGTTAGGGTTAGGGTGCGGGTGGGGTAAGTGTGTGGTAGTGTCGGACCTTAGGGTTAGGGTTTGGGTTAAGGTTAGTGGATATGTAATTGTGTGTAATGTGTAGTTTACATTTTGTGTGTCAGTGTAATGGTGTTCGGTTTTGTGAGTTGTTAGTATTGTGTGTTTTCGGTTGTTTGGTCTCGGTGTTTTGCGGGTCGGCGAACTGGCATTTCGGTCAACTAAAGTAGACCCATATATATATATATATATATATATATATATATATATATATATATATATATATGTGTATGTATTTATAAATAGAGAAATGAGTCTGCATTCAATTTCAGAAGAGCAAATGTGGTTAACAAGTACTTAGAACAACTTTTGACCATTTATTTTATGAAATTGTTCACGACCTGTATCTGCCATGCTCTGCCTTCTGTGGCATTTTTAACAACAAGAAAAACACCCATTGATGTATTTTTACTTTTTTTTCTATGTATGTATTTGTTAATCAGACAAATTGTTTGGTCCATTTACTCTTTTCAAATGAAAACTTTTTCTTCTTCTTTTCCCGGTTAGGGGTCGCCACAGCAGATCACCTGTCCGCTCATGACTGGCAATGGAGTTTTACAGTGTCAAGTTGCCAGCCTTCCACAGAAGGCACACACATGCATGCACTCACACCTAGGGCCAATTTAGAGTGTCCAATCCACCTACAGCATGTCTTCGGGATGTGAGAGGAAACCGGAGCACCCTGAGGAAACCCACGCGACCACAGGGAGGACATGCAAACTCCGCACAGAAGGCACCCCAGCCAAGGATTGAAGCGGAGAACCTCTTGGTGGGAGATGACAATGCTAACTGCTGCACTACCATGGCCGCCCTTTCAAATGAAAGCTATATGCTAGAAAAATGGAACATTCACAAACTACATTGAAAAAAGAGCACAGTAGTATATAGATACACAGATAGTAGTACCAGTTATCTAAAACACTGAGCATTGCAGACTTCTGTATTTATGAGGTGTGTGAGTTAAGTAACGAAGCATTTCTACCATAACTTATATTTATTTTTTTTTGTAGATGAATCAGAATTCCTCAACTTTTCTGACCTTGAATATAAAGTATCTGTAAGATAGCTTCTTGTTTCATTTTCTTCCATCTAACACAAAATACTGATTGCATAGAAACAAAATCCCTGTTCCGTTTGTATTCTCTCTTCATTACAGGAAAAAAAAAACTTGCACAGTATTTCATTCGAGAAGTCAGCTAAAATAATCAGCAATCCTAAGTCATTTGAAATTGATGCATGTATTCTTCTACCATTCATTAACATGAAACTCTGATCATCCTTACATGACAATAGAGGGTATCTTCCTTTGAAAATAGCATTATGTTATGACAGAGAATGATAAAATATTTCGTCTGAGGAGCATCTGCCTTTGAAATGTACTCAGCCATCAAACCTAGTGACCTTTAATGACGCCAGTAATCTAAGCAAACATTTAAGGGAACTAAAAATGACAGTGTACTGTTTTTTTTATGCACGATTTATTCAAATATAAAATTTATATTCTAGAAGGCATTTTCTCACAAAATACATTTTTTATGCTCAGACTGGCCTACAATATTTTTTTTTGCAAAAGGATATGACTGAAATCATTGGACTTCATCAATATATTATATATAAGAGGCCCATTTTATTTCAGAAATTATAAATCCTCACTTGGTCAAAACAAAGCGCATATTTGTATTTCCTTCTCTGGCAGCTGTGACGTGTCTTTCATTAATGTCTAATGCAGGGATTATAGAAGAAAGAAAGAAAGAAAGAAAGAAAGAAAGAAAGAAAGGAAGGAAGGAGGACAAAGGTATATTCTGAACTGCTTAATCACCTTCAACAAACAGCCAGAGCTGTGTTTTTCCACTGAAGCTGTGAAACCTATTATAACCAAAAGAAATTCCTTATAGTAAAATGAACTCATCGCGTGCTTCCAGCTAGCCTGATATCTTGAAAACTGCAAGTTCTTTATCTTTTTGATCTTATGTCTCTAATTATCTCTACCTGCTTCCCCAGATGATTTTAGATGGTCATAAATCTTTTACACCTTCTGTCATATAACCATGATTTTTTTTTTTGTTTTTTTCTGAGAATCAAGGCCAGTAGCAAATACTGGCCTGAGATTCAATACAGACCAAGAAGATAGAGAACATTTTACACATAACAGAAATTGAAGTTAATGTATAATTTTTGAGTGATTAAGCTGCAGTTATGTAACTGATATGCATGTTTCTAGTGGATAAACTGAATATTATATAAAGGGCATTTAATATTTATTGACATTTTGTTTATTTGTGTTTGAAGTAATGAAATACAACACTTTTTATTGTATCTGTCATCCATGGACACAAGCACAACTGTTAAACAGCATAGAAGACCCGTGAGCAGTTATAATCAATTACTCCAAAACTGTAATATTGAAATTACCAAAACAACTCATTTTAAGGATCTCATGCGTTATTTTTATGAAGTCAAGAGAAGAATGTGAGCTTCTGCAGGATTACATTTTCTTTCACAAATGGAATAGACATGAACATAATTTGACAATATAGATAATACCCTCTTAATAGATTACCATATGACATCTTAAAACAACAACAAAGAGCCTCTTATCGAAATGAGACAAACTGCTGCTTCTATAGAATTGAAAGAAAATGTTTTGAGAACAAGTATAAAGTTATATTAAGTATAGAATACAGGCATTTTTAATAATGTGATTAGTTTTCCTTCCCTGAAAAAAAAAAGGTCACAGTACATTGAAATGGCGTGCATACCATCAGCTGGGGTTGGTATAATGCATAAGGCATTTATCTTGCAAACACAAGGTATATGGTTTGATTCCTGCCTTTGAAGGGAACATGTCTCATTTCAAAAAGGCTTGCAAAGGCAGCTAACGTCCTATTTACCTATGTATTACAAAACTTCTTTTTACAGATAGTTGTCCTCAGAAATACTGTGTATCTACCATAGTAAGCCATACTAAGTATAAAGTGCATTTAGGAATTTTTATTTTTGGTATAATCTTTGGATGAGTGCTGAGAATGCAAATGTAAGGTTAGCCATACCGCTGAACTGTACAGATTTTTGCAAAATACCGATATTTTTGCCTCATATTTTTTGTCCGTTTTTCATAACATTGTGGTTTTCTGGAAAACTAGTGACAAATCTTTAAAGAATGAAGTTAGAAAATAATGTAAGGCATTTGAGTTTCAGACTTCATGCCCTTCAGAAAATTCATGCTAATGCAAAACTTGTTAATCTATCAACTTTCTAAGTTTGTAAGTGCAATATTAAAAACTTGTCCCTATTTCTGGGCCTTTGTCCCACTTTTATTTATGGCTTTGTCCAGATGTCATGCTCTAAGAGATTGAGAGGCATGAAGGCTACTTAGTACTGCAGTTTGAAGTATTGAATACTGAATGTCAAGGACTTGAAAATAAATTACTGGGAACGTGAATATATCAGAGTCAGTACTGCTGAGTGAATGTAGCAATATAGATGTAGGTGTGTGCATGTTAGTGTAGTATTGTACTGAATGCAGTAAGTCCTTTTGTTGTATAGCAAGGTTACCGTAAGAGTATTGTTTGCAGATGTTTTTTTTTTTGCCTTAATGGAAGCAGAGTTGCTTCATTAGCATGTTGACTGCATCACTGGCTATCTGTAGGATGATGCATGTGTTTTGTTTTGTCTCTGTAAAATTTCGCACTGTTATTGGGTCTCATCTAGTCTTGTCCCATAACTGTTCTCCCTCCTAAATATACATCTCTTCTGTTGTATTCTGAGTAATGGTTTGCTGCAATGTTTTTAACTGTTTAATGAGTATCTCAAACAAGAACTAGTCAGAACTATAGACATGTTTAAAAATAGGGGCTGTGATGTGAAGGCAATACATGACAGTTGGCAGAAATTCATACACAGAGTTAATGGACACCAGAAAAGTAACCAGGATGGACAATATACCGAGGCTGTGCATAAGAAGGAGACAAATGAAAATATATTTTTTGTTACAACATACAGTTGCCTTAGTCCCAAAATAATAGATCAAGTTAGATATTTCTGGAAATACACGACATCTTTAAGGGATGCTGCAGAGTGGTTGAACAAAGAACTAGCATTTTCCTACAGAAAAGGAAAAAGTATACAGAATTGTTTGATAAGAAGTAAATTCAGTATTCCATCTCCCAATATATCATGTAGTTTGACAATGTGTGGTACATTTGGTTGTGGCAAGTGCAAGGCTTGCAAGTATGTAATAAAAACTTTTCCTAGAATAAATAATGTTTCTTTTAGAACTTGTGGCCATTTTACTGGCAATACTGAAGGTGTTATATATGCCTTGAGATGTCCTTGCAACAAATTTTATATTGGAGAAACAAAAAGGTGTTTTAAAACTAGAATTTTACAGCATGTGAGGGATATTGCTAATAAAAATGCAGAGAGCTCTGTAGCTGAACATTTTAGTTTATTGCATGATGGAGGAAGTAAAGGGCTGCAAGGCACTATTTTGGAAAAAATACAAATATCTAGATTTGATGTTTCTTTTATTAAGAAACAATTGCTTTTAAAATAATCTACTTACATTTTAAAATTTGACACCCTGTCTCCAAGGAGATTAAATGAAGAATTTAACTGGAGAGTATTTTTTTAAATGTATGATTGTTTAATTGATGTATTTGTATGTGTATATATGGGGCAAGTTTTTTACTTTGTGTTATACTCTCTGAAGGTGTTGGCCACAATGTCAGAGTTTCATTAAATTTGTTGGATATACTGTTGGTTGTTTCTTTTTTGCTACAAGACAGCTATTTATTTTGTGCTTCAGTTGTATACCTCTCAACTGTACAGATTTTTGCAGAATGTCCAGATTTTTGCCTCATATTTTTAGTGCATTTTTCATAAAATTGTGGTTTTCTGGAAAATTTGTGACAAATCTTTTAAGACTGAAGTTAAAAAATAATGACAGGCATTTGAGTTTCAGACTTAATGCCCATTCAGAAAATTCATGCTAATGCAAAACCTGTTAATCTATCAACTTTCTAAGTTTGTAAGAGCAATATTAAAAACTTGTCCCTATTTCTGGGCCTTTGTCCCACTTTTATTTATGGCTTTGTCTAGATGTCATGCTCTAAGAGATTGAGAGGCATGAAGGCTACTTAGTACTGCAGTTTGAAGTATTGAATACTGAATGTCAAGGACGTGAAAATAAATTACTGGGAACGTGAATATATCAGAGTCAGTACTGCTGAGTGAATGTAGCAATATAGATGTAGGTGTGTGCATGTTAGTGTAGTATTGTACTGAATGTGGTGTCTGTAAGTCCTTTTGTGTGTAGTAAGGTTACTGTAAGAGTATTGTCTGTAGATGGTTTCTTTGCCTTAATGGAAGCAGAGTTGCTTCATTAGCATGGTGACTGCATCACTGGTTATCTATAGAATGATGCATGTGTTTTGTTTAGTCTGTGTAAAATATTGCACTGTCATTGGGTGTCATCTAGTGTTGTCGCATAACTGTTCTCCCTCCTAAACATATATCTTTTCTGCTGTATTCTGAGTAATGGTTTGCTGCAATGTTTTTAACTGTTTAATGCGCTACAATGTTAGAGGGTAAGTAGCAGGTGCATTTAAAGTATGTCAGCAATCTAGATATGTTTAGTAAGTGATTGTGTTAAGTCAGACTCTACAAGTATGATGTCACTGGTTGTGAAAAATGGCAAGGTGATGTTCATAGGTTTGTAGATTAGCACTAAGCTAACTACCCTTGCAAGCTATTTTAAGCCTAGTCAATTATCCTTTGTGAGACTCAAACCCTGCACTTTGTGTTTATAAGGCAAACACCTTAACCATTAGACCACCCTCCCAACTCTGATGGAATGTATGCCTGGTATAGCATGGCAGCTAGCTATGCTAAAGTGAAAGTATGCCTGGCATAGCATGGCAGCTAGCTATGCTAAAGTGAAAGTGGCATCAAGTTTGCTTTTTTATAGTAGGGATTTGCAGCTTCAAAGTAGGGCAGCTGGTCATATAAAGTCTGACAGCTTATATAAGGGCATTCAGAAAAGATACATATACCTGAATTTTTGTGCCAATTTTAGAAATGCACACTATATTAGGGGTGGCCTTCATCCCGTGAAAGCACACAAGTTTAAGTTCTTGATTGTTTTGTTTAAACCTGCTTGAACACATATTCATTGTAACTGCATGAATAATACTTATGTGGAACTGAAAGAGTCACCTTTGACTGATAACAGTGTACTGCAAATCCCTGTGGTAATGATGTGGGCTGTTATTGGTAAGCACTACTCGTCTGCTATTTTCTAACAAACAGCTTGTATACATTTCATAACTAGTCATCATTCTGACATTAATTCCCTTTTCAACACTCTTGTAGCTAGATATGAAAAGGACAGTAGGAATAAATAAGTTTTATAATTCATTTCTTTTTGTTAGTGTATTTATGACAGCTGCAATGCTTTTTATGTTGTCAGGAAAGTTACAACGAAAGATTTATGAGCATTACAATGCTATTAACATGGGCTAAATTATTGGCTAAGCTTGTAAGGGCCAAAGGGCCAATAGCCTAGTAACTTCCTATGATCCTATGAAAAAAATTACAATCCACTTTGCAGGCATAAAACAATATTTAATGGATTTAGGAATTACAATTTCTTTGTATTAAATAATGTTATTTTAAATGTCAGAAGTGACATTTTGCTGTAGCAACATGAACTTTATTGACAGTTGAAATTCAATGCCACAATTTCCCAGGTTTAAATTATTATGTGTCTGTTAGAAAGGAATAACTGCTTTGTCTCAGACAAGAAGATAAATGTGTGGTATTATGCATATTAAAAGGTTTGTTTCCTTATACAGAATATATTTTTGCATTCATTTTTTACAGGAAAGTTTAACTACAATTTTTTTATTGGTTTTAATTTTAGGACATGACTTGGGATTATTTATTAAAAATGTTTTAGTTGTGAATATTTATATTTTGATAAATGAGACAGAAGTGCTTGACATTTAAATGATTTTAGTCTGTACACTCAGTTGTGGTCAGTTTCATTTCACATCAAAAAAAGCTTAGTGATAATAGCTTCATACCTGTGTGGTAAGGTTAAATATAAGTACCTTACAAACAATGAAATCTGTGGCTCTTCATTTTATATAAAGTCAGGCTGTTGTGAAATGGTAATCACAGTATGTACATACAAATACTTCAGCACCAGTACCACCAAATATTTTATATAGCAGTAATATGCTAAGAAATTGAGAATTTTTTTGCAAAAAAACGTTAACCACTGCCATTTGAGTCAAAATGCTTCTGTTACAATCGAGTATGACTAAACTATGTCTAATTTTAGTTACTGTAGATGTAAAGCTTTCTAAATGATAGTGTCTCCCAGACTCACTGTCATCATTCTTGCTATGGTTAAACACAATGAATATCTAATATGCTTGATTTCAATAGTCTACCTTTTTAGAGTAATACAGAAACATAGCCAACAGGCCGAATTCAGACTGACCAGACAGAGATAATCATGCTTTCAAAAGCATATCAGTCAGCTAACAAAGTGACAGGGATAGCATGTTATTCCGGTCTCCTTACCCAAACACTTCTGCACTATGAACACATACATCACATCTGAGAGTTGCCTCAATTATGCCATTATAACTTGAAAAGTCTGTTTTGAGTAACAGTGGTATAGCAGAGGTGCTCATGTGTTTTATTTGTTAGCTGACTGTTGTGCCTTTGGACGATTTTGGGCTATGTTACTTTGTCTGGTATCAGCAGTTATTTACTATTAATTAATCAATTAATCAATTAATTAATTCATTAGTTTATTTGTTCTATAGCTGAACAGTGGGTCACCGCAGAAATGAAAATTGTGTGTGCCTAGTGGGTTTACATGGTTATAAAAAAATGGACAAAATAGTTATTTACTGATGAACCTTTTAAGCTATGACTCAGGCAATAAATCAATCAATCTATCAATAAGTAAATAAATAAATAAATAAAACAATGAAGGAATGAGTGCCATACTGGAAACAATAAATTAAAATCAAACTAACAGTAGTATCAGGAATGCAATGCAACAATAATAACAAGATAACATGAACATATTTGTATGACTACAATGAATCAAATGGTAAGGGAAAGAAAAAAAAAACACAATAAGGATGGGGAACATTTATTTAGAAATATAGTAACTAGTCATTGACTGTGAACATTATATTGCAAAACACTAGTGATGTTGATGAACTGAACTATTACTTACAGTAACTAAGTTAGTGGGCATTGAATCTAGCTTTAAATTTAGCCTGGATAAGTGTAAAATCAAGACATTTTCCAATAGAATTTTCAGATCCCTACAAGGCCACAAGGGCAGTTAGCTTAGTATATACATATCAAAAATACAACATCCAAAAGGATAAAGGAGAAACAGCTGCACCAAACCAACCAATGGGGAAGTTGGATGTCAATGCACATGAGTCTATTACCCAATTATGTGCAAAGTTCTTAGATGAAAAATTAAAATCATTAGTATTTCAAGAAGAACACACATGCTGAGACTCTTGGGAAATCCTTAGGAAAATAAATACCATTCCATTCAAAGAGTCTTACTTTTTAATTATGGTTGATGTTAAAGATTTATTCACAGTTATACCGCATCAAATAGGTATCCAATGGTTTGTAAAATTTTGATCCAAAAAAAAGGTATCCCAGAAGATAATAATAATAATGCAGGATAAGTGCTCTACTCCCACACCGTTGCCAGAAATTGGAACTCTTTTCCCCTATCCATGTCCACTGCCCCCTCCACATCCATATTCAAAAACTCCCTCAAATTGCACCTTCTTAGTACCTGGCTATGCCCTTGTATCACATAACCCTACCCATACTACTATTAACTCCTTCTACATCTTCTTTTATCTGGAGTGTTTTATTAATTTCTTGTTATATTACTATGCTCAGTATACATGATGTAACCTGTTTTGTGTATTATGCTGGATGTAGTTGTATTTGTATAACTTGATGCTGGAGCTTTTCTCCCCAGGCCTCCACTGAAAATGGACCTGGTCCAGTCGGCATTTCCCGGTTAACAAATGTAAAATAAATAAATAAATAAATAAAATCAATATGCATGAGAATCTAATAGCTACAGTATTATTTTTTTTTTATATCTGAGAAACAGTTATATTAGCAACGTACAGCTGTTACTATGGGGTCAATGTGTGGCAGCTTGTTTGCTAACACAGTAATGATGCAATGAGACAGAAAATATTTAATCAGCTCAGAGTTTTATACATCTTGTGAATTCTACACTCGGTTTTTGGAGAATATGTTTATCCTCTGGAATGGAGACTTAGATAGTATCCATTATTCTTAGACTATATTAACCAAAGTACTGAATTTTTACATTTCACATTGCGAAATTAATGATATACACATTTTATATCTTGATGTTTGGTTGACAAAGAGTTAATGAATAAGATGTTTCTTTCTAAAATACTCAGGAAACCCATGTACTCTAATAGTTTTTACATTTTTCTAGTGCATATCCCCTTGCACAGAAGGGAAGTTTGTGCGTGCTACCCAAATAATCACTCTTCATCAAGCCTTTTGGGTGAATGCACATTATTGAAAGTAATGGTCTTAAAACTGAAGATATTCTGGTGACTTTATAGATAATATTTTGTTAGAAGTCATCAATAAAAGGGAACAGAAATAATTTGCAACCATTTTATGTAGCAAATTCGATATGACTACAAATTGGAAACTACTATTAATGATTACAATGATATAAATAATGTAGATATTGAAAAACAAGGAAATTATAAAATTACATTCATTACTATTTTTTACACTCATAGCTTTATGATTAAAATATTTTAGAAAAGAGGTGGTCTGTGTTAAGAGATGACTGATGAGGGAGTGAAATAGTGGGCAAAAACCCTCATGTAGTGTACAGGAAGGGTATTAACTTGAAAACTATTTTAGATGAAGAAGTGTATTAAAGAAGAAAGCAAATTTGGGCATGAGAAAATGTGGACATTGTGCGCATTATAGATACATTTTGACCAATGATGAAGTAATGATTAACAATTATTTACTAAGAATAAATGGTCCCTTTAACTGTGATGCACTACAAGTTGTGTATTGTGCAGTATGTACTTCATGCCCTGGGTTGTATATTGGTAAAATGGAGCATAAATTGGAAGATAGAATATATGAGTATATATATATATATCTACACACACACACACACACACACACACACACACACACACACACATATATATATATATATATATATATATATATATAGATATATACATATATATATATATGTATATATATATATATATATATATTTGATATATATATATATATATATATATATATATATATATATATATATATATATATATATATATATATATATATATATATATATATATATATATATATATATATATATATAAAGGCCAAAAAGTGCATAGTCATCCCCTTTGGAAAAAACAAAGTACCCACAAAATACCACATATGGAAGACGAAATAAGGGATCTGGGGACCCAAGTAAATAGTAATCTCTCCTTTGATAATCACATTGCCAAAGTGGTTAGAAAATCCTTCTATGTGGCCTACCTAATCTCAAAGGGTATCAAAAGTCATTGTGCCCCTCTATGCATCACTCATCAGACCCATCATAGAGTACAACGCCCCATTTGGGATGTACCTTACAAGAAACCTGCAACAGCTGGAAAGACCATAGAAGTACCTCACCAAGGGGATCACTGGCCTCAAACAGATGCCCTATGCAGCTCGACTGAAGAAACTCCAGCTGTACTCGATTGCATACCACCTACTCAGAGGTGATCTCTGCCTGACATACAAGGCCATGTCCAACCCAGAATTAATGGACATGCACCACCTAAAGAAAACCATATCCCCTTGAGCCACATGCTCTAGGGAATCTAAACCTCACCACAACAATAAATAGGATGTGCTGGAGGGATAGATTCCTGTCCCAGAGACTTCCCATGCTCTGGAACAAGATTCCAATCTACATTAGGCAGAGCTCCTCACTAACACTCTTCAAGAGGAACCTTGACAAGTGGATGGGAAACAGGAAGTTTACCCCGGGGATCACTTCAGTGGCTTTGCTGGACAGAGGCACAGGGAAGTAATCTAAGGGGGCGGCGAAAGCCAACACATTCCAGCTAGGCTTATAAATGCCTTTGGGCAGATAGCCTAGTACCTACCTATGAACTTATGAAGATATATATATATATATATATATATATATATATATATACAGATATATAGATATAGATATAGATAGATATAGATATAGATAGATATAAATAGATAGATATGCACACAATGTAAAAGGAGAAAAGAAATTAATGCTCTGTTTAGGCATGTGCAAGAGAACCCAGAGCATGAGTTTAAGTTTATTATTGTTGAGCACATATTACTAAATGATGGGAGAGGTCCATGGTCTTTGAATCTGAAAAAATGTGAGCTTTACTGGCAGCTGAAGTTAAATGCAGACAGTTGGCCAGGATTGAATGAGCAAGTGTCAATAAACTGCCTTTTAAAACTAAAGGCACATTCAAGATGAACTAATATTTTAAGGTGTTTTAAAGCATATTTTCATGCATATAGTTTTATAGAAAAAATTGTAGGGCTTTATTTTTTTAATTATATTATGTTCACATGTTGCTCATAAAGGTTGTTGAGTATACTGTTACTTTAAATACTTTGATGGGGGCTCAGCGATCATATGACTGTATTTTAAAAATTGATTGTTTTTTAAAAATTGATTGGTGTATAAATGGATGTAGCTTTGAATATAAATTTGTCTGATGAAGTTTTTAAGTAAAAATGAAAGTGCTTATTAATTAAAATGATTTGGATGCAAGTCCAGTGTGTGTTTTCCTGGTTTGATGTTTTTTCTGGATTATTAGTGTATACATGTGGAACTAAGAAGATAAGAATAAAAGGTACAAAAATTTATGGATTTTTATAATGTCTAACTTTTTGTTCAAAACTCATGTTCAGCAAATAAGTAGAAAGGCTATTAAATATATGGGATTCTTCTAAAGGAATGTATCAATAAGGGATGAGAATACACAGTTTTTTTTTTCTTTTCGAGGTTTATATTTGGCCATGTATACCCTATTACAATACATGTTTTATATATACTAAACACAAATTGAAAACATTACAAGGTGTCCAAAGAAATTTTACAAAAAGACTCGTGATACTTAGATCTACTAAGAATATTATTAAATGTAAGATTTTAAAATATTTTTTTTATCAGTATATGCAAAGTAAGCTGATATTTACAACATAAGATTTTCCTTCACCTGATGCTACAAACAATGTTTAACTTTGAGATATACAGATGTACAAAAATGCATAGACATAATAATAATAATATGAATTTTGTGATTAAGACAGAGAGTCTTAGGGTCAGGAATCAGTAGATAGCTGTTAAAGTTACTAAACTTTGCAATAATACATCAATAAGTGTGAGATGATCTAAAAACCTTGCAATTTTAAAAACAAATTTAGATTCTCAGGCTGGTGAAAAATTATATGTGCCATATTTGGAAGAATTAGTGTTCTTTGACCTGTTGTTCAGCCTAAACACTGCAATTAAACTTATGAACTTATTGACTGGAATGCACTTTATACAGGCTTGAGATGGTATCGTGTTGTAAAAGAGAGGTTCACAATTTCAAAGGTTTGACTGTCAGTCTTAGGACAGAAACTAGAGTCTAGGTTCATAGGTTCATAGGTTGGTACTAGGCTATCAGCCCTAGGGCCTATACAAGCCTAGCCATAACAATTCCCTGGCTATTTCTTCCCACATTATTTACTTTCCTGGACCCCTGTCTAGCAGGGCGACTGACGTGATCCCTGGGGTGAATTTCCTTTCTCCCATCCAATCGTCAAGGTTCCTCTTGAAGAGGTCCAAAGAGGCACTCTGCTTGACATGTATGGGCAATCTATTCCAGAGTCTGGGGAGTCTCTGGGTCAGGAACCTATCCCTCCAGCATGTTTTGTTTATTGTGATGACAAGGTTTAGATCCCTGGAGCGTGTAGCTCTGAGGGATTGGGATTTCATTAAGTGTAGCATGTCCAACAGCTCTGGGTTTGACATGGCCTTGTATGTTAAGCAGATATCGCCTCTGAGTAGACGATATGCGACAGAGTATAGCTGGAGTTTTTTAAGGCGGTCAGCGTAGGGCATCTGCTTTAGGCCTGTGATTCTTTTAGTGAGGTATTTCTGAGGCCTTTCCAGTTGTTGCAGATGTCTTGAGAGGTACATACCAAATGGGGCATTGTATTCTATAATGGGTCTAATAAGGGATGAGTACAGTGGGACAATGACCTCCTTTTTTCTGGATGAAAAGCCCTTCCTGATGAGGTGTGCCACATAGAAGGATTTCCTGACTGTTGTGGCGATGTGGTTATTGAAGGTGAGACCACTGTCCACCTGCATCCCTAAGTCTCTTATCACACTTTCTGTGTTTAGTGTACTGCCACCTATATGGTAATTCATGGATACATGTTTTTTCCCAAAGGGGTAACAGTACATTTCTTGGCATTGAGCTTGAGCCCATGGCTCTGGCACCAAGCATCTGTTTCTGTAAGGCCCTTTTGTAGAGTATCCACATCATTTGGGGATTCAATAATGGCTCCAAGTTTGCAGTCATCTGCAAACTTTGTTAGCCAGAGTCCCTTAGTGTTGACCTGTATTTCAGAGAAGCAGATGCCAAACAAGATCGGCCCCAGGACTGAACCCTGAGGTACTCCACTTGTCACTTGTCTGGAGCTGGATTTGGAGTCGGCTACTTTTACAGTGTGGGTTCTATCAGTAAGCCATTTAGCAACCCATTGGGTGACATAGGGATTAATGCCCAACTTAGTAAGTTTATCTATGATTCCAGAGTGGGGGATGGTGTCAAAGGCCTTGGCAAGGTCTGGATAGGCTGTGTGGACCACCTTACCCTTGTCCATGGCTCTGGAGCCTGAATCAAAGAAGTCAGTCAGGTTCAGGAGACAAGATCGGCCCTTCACAAACCCAAACTGGATGGGGTCCAGTGTTTGAAGGTTGCCAATGTCTTTGTTTATAAGTTTCATGATAATACGCTCCGTGGCCTTGCAGATAAGGCTTGTCAGACTGATGGGACGGTAGTTTCTGGGATCCAAGGTGGATCCCCCCTTGTGGATTGGGATAACTGTAGCTCTGCACCACTCAGTGGGCACGAAACCTGAGGTGAGGCTATGATTAAACATGACACTTAGGTGAGGTGCCAGTTCATATTGTAGTTCATGTAGTACACAGCCCGGGATGTCATCTGGTCCCATGGATGCTGTATTCTTGGCTTTAGAGAGTGCGTTTTGTACCTGTGTGGCCGTTATTACAGGAATTTGGCAATCTTCCGATATTGAGATGGGCCATTTAGGGGGTGAGAGGGGGGGTGAAGTTGGCACCGAATCAATCTGCCAGGATATTGGCAATATCCTTCGGATCAGTATATTTAATGCCATTCTGTTTTAGCTCAGAGCAGATCTGAGCATTGCCATTTAGATTCTTGACATAGTTATAGAATGCTTTGTGGTTGTCTTTGGAATCTTTGGCAATTTTATTTTCGTAACTAGCTTTGGAGGATTTTATGAGGCATCTCAGTTTCTTACTGAGGCTAGTAAAGGAGTTTTTTGCATCCTGGAATTTTCCTCTTTTCTGCAAAAGTTTCTTCCTTTTGTTGTAAAGTTTGTTTATGGCAGGGGACCACCAGATTGGCTTCCTTTTTTTGGATGAGAGCATTTTGGTTCTATTTGGGATGGCACGATTCATGCATGAGTGGATGTGCTCGTACAGTGCCTTAGTGAAGGATTCAGCAGTTGAACTTTCAGTTCCCGTCTGCATGGGTGTCATGAAGTTTGTCACTTCTGACTTGAGTAGCATGAAGTTGGCTTTGGTGAAGTTTTTTATGGTGATTTCTTTACTGGGGGGTGGGGGTGGGATGTGGATGTTAAGGGTGATTAGCTTATGGTCAGACCTGACTAATGAGGGGGTGACCATAGGTATGGAGCATTGACTTCCCATGTTGTTGGTAATGACCAGGTCTAGGATATTGGAGCCCCTGGTGGGACTATGGATTAGTTGATCCAGGGCGTTGGAATTTATGAATTCCAAGAACCGTTGCGCAAAGGTGTTGGGACATGAGTAGTTTTCCCAGTTAATGGCAGGGTAGTTAAAATCACCCAGTATTAGGGTGTTTGGTTCTATCTTAATATTTTCCAGTATGTTTAGAAAGGTGTAGTGAGAATCTTGGGGTATGGTGGGGGATCTGTAGCAAGCTACAATTTGGATTGCAGTCTTACCTAGTGTTAGTTGCACTTGGAGAATTTCAGACACATTGTGTTGGCCAACTAGCCTGGTGGTGTGAATATCCTTGGTGAATATTGACACTCCTCCATCTTTAGTGTTTCGGTCCTGGTTTGGTGGCCGAAAAGTGTGGTAAGAGTTGTAGTCTGGTATTGCAGGGGTGCTCTCTGGAGCCTTGAACCAGGTCTCAGTTACTGTACAGATATCGATGTTCTCCATTTTTAGGAGTGCCTTGAGAGAGTGCATTTTGAGGTTTAGACTTCTAGCATTGAGTAGCATTACCTTCAGATTTTGCATGCTTGTACCTGTTACGGTGGTGGTTTTGTCCTTTGAAGTTTGCCTAAAAAAGGCACTGTAGGGGTGGCAAGAGCCTTAGCCAGTAACCTGAATCCCAGGGGCGACAGGTGCAGACCATCTCTGGCAAAGCATCGTGGTCTGTCAATCATGTCATCCCAGGCAGACAGATACTGGATCCCCTTTGAATGACACCGTAAGCTTAGCCAATTGTTGAAGTCAATCATTTTATCCTTATATTGTGGTATCATTCTGGGCGAAGGCAGGATGCTCCTCAGGGCTAGGGTCATACCTGCCTGGGCCACATGATCCGAGAGCTCTTCCATGTCTCTTTTCATGTAGTCCAGGGAGGTACGTCTCAAGTCATTCACTCCAACATGGACAATGACAGAGTCATATTTGTACTTGTTGTGGAGTGACTTGAGTGCATGCGTTATGTGGCGGATCCTGGCACCCGACAGGCAGCTGACTGTAATTTTCTCCTTATTCAACCTGGTGAGAGGGACATCAGTGTGTCAGACTATAGAGTCACCTATGACTAAAGTGTTAGGTACATTGTCTTGCCTTAGGGGCTGTTGCTGGGTGGCACACTGGTGTTGTGAACTATGTGACACATTGGTTGTGATTGGTGTTTGTTTGCGTTTCAGCTTCAGAGGTCTTTGTTGCTTGGGCAGGTTACAGTTAAGGGCCTCTGCATATGTGGATTTAGTGTTGCTATATGTGGGTGTTGGTGGTGTGGGTTTAGAAGGGCTATGTGTTGCTTGAGGTGTAGTGTGGGTGTTAACCTTCTCCTCTTGACTGTTTAGCACAATCTTGGGTAGAGAGAGCTTTGCTTCCATTTTGACTATGTAAGTGCATCTCTCACAGGTTGTAGTGTTGGGTGGTGGGAGGAGAGGGTTGTCTGTGTACATGAGGCAATTGCTGCATTGCCGCAGTATGCCCAGATTCACCAGGTGGACAGGAGAAATCACCGGAAGCTGACCCTTGGACATGCCTGGTTTGGGGCTTTTTTTTTCTTTGTAAAGTATAGGAGCTGTTTCCTTAGCAAGGTACTTTGCAATTATAGGATGTTTAGTGCCTACTATTAATTTCTCCTTGTTAACAAGGAGAGTTCAGTGTTTGTATGAGTTTAAGGCTTCCTAGTGCTTTCCTGCAGGTATTAGAGAAAGTGCTAGTCACAGGGATGCTTAAAGGTAAGATTGAAACGAATGCACTCTGCAGTGTGCACTAGAGAAGTTAGATGTGAAAGTAGGTAACTTGAGTTTTACCTGTTTAAAAAGTTAAGATTTAGTGGAGAGTTACTATTTTTAAAACAGCAAGATGGATTGAAAGGGGTGGTCACTTTTGTATTTTGGTACTATGAAATACTGTAGGATGGCCAATAAATTTAAATAACTTCTGATCACAGAACCTCACATCTTGCACCTGGGGCAGCTGCCTTTATACCCTTCCCAAGCTATGTCTCTGTAACCATCTGTCATACGTAAGCAATAAATAAGACATGCAATGTTAATAAGTACACAATACAATAAACAAGAAATAGTAACAGTATGTGTAAATAAAGTTTTCTTATTTTTTTTGATAAGATGCATTCATTGTGCATAATGGCAAATGGTAATGAAATATGCCATAAAGTACAATTACATGTCTGAGTTTTGAATATAGGCTTAAATTATGATGGACAATGCTCTGTTATGAAGGTATATGTAATGCTTAATGCTGTATAGACCTATAAAGCCAAAATATGAAGAATGTAGAGTGAAAAAGAAGGACTGTGAGATCTGCATAAACTGAATGTTTGATGGAAGAATCGAAAAGAGATGCATTTTGTAGCAGCTTTGGCTTATATACTAAGATTTGTACATAAATTTGTACTCTGATATTGTAAGATCAATTTGTATGAACATATATAATTCCATACACGCTTATGAAAAGTGTACACAATGAAGTAAAACATGATTGACTAACTCTACAAATGCCGCTTACATATTTAAAGTTTCTACCAGTTAGACTCCATAACCTCATTTTATTAATAAGGCTATAAAGCCATTTCTCTCCTGTAAATGTACTTTTGCAGTTTGAGATCAAATACATAACTTAAAGTGAGCATGCTTAACTATTCAAACTAATAAATGCACCTCTAAAGATTGATTTCCTCTTCCAGTTGAGGAAACCATGGATAAAAGCCTCTAGGCAGTTGGAGGAAGACTATGTCTAGGGAGAAGAGCTGGGCATGATATGATTCATGAAGAGGATGGGTACAGTTGGAGATATTTATGCCAGGGATTTGGGGGTTGGCATACTGGTTAAGCTGTCTACCTCCTAGGCACAAGTACATACCTATGAACCTATGAAGATTACAACATGGATGGCACAGAACTCTGGTATAGATACAAAAATAGAGGTGGGCTCAGATATCAATCTGCTGCTATTGGTGTGATATGGCAAAGGCAATCCAAGTACATATGTGTTGGATGAGTGAGGAGTTGAAACAGCTATGAGAAATGTCTTTGAGAATCTGGAATCAAGACATTTCAGAGGGAGATTCCAAATTCATGGCAGTTCTGTCTGTATAAAGATGAAAGCACAAGTAGGAAATGACTTAAATATGAACTTTTGGAAATAGTGGTGTGGTAAGTTAGGAGGAAAAAGGTGAGAGTCAGAAAAGAAGAGGGCATGGTGGGATGGACAAAAGAGGGGGTGAAAACCTGGATGAAGGTAAGGAATAGACAGTGATTGAATCGATAATGTAAGTAATGAACAGATGGTGAACACAGCAAAAAGGGACAAAGTGAAAATGGGGAAAGAAGATGGTAGTGATCATAAAATGAGGGATTAGTTAAGGGATAAGATGTAGATAAGGTAAACAAAGGTGGATTATATAAATTAAATAGTTGCTGGGAAGAAGAGTTTAAAAAGTGAGTCAAGTACTATGACAAGGAGGGACTTTAATAAAGAAGACAATCTTAATAAATGATCATGTACAAATGGTGTTATTAATGCAATATGTCTAAAGCTCTGCATGAAGTTATGAGTCCTGATCCTGGAAACTATGATACTATAATACACGAATATTGAATTGAGTTGAAAAAATGTGAAAATGTGAAAATCTACAAAATTATAAAGATGACAAACAAGGAAACATTTCTATCACATAAAACTGAATGCATACTGTGTGTCACAAAAATATTATGAATATAAAACAAAAGGCTATAGCGATAAATTATGTACCCACTCATGACTTGGTTCAGCAATACCCATGTTTTAGGGGAAATGACAAGATGAAGTATGGCTAAAAAACAGATGATGCAAAAACTGAGAAACTGGAAGCTCTTGTTAAGAATATGGAAAGTAAGATACAGGCAGTGAAAATGTTTTTAGTTCCCTTATCTTTATATTCATATTAGGCATATGATTACCAACCAGAGGAGAAGTTATGAACAGTAATTAATAAAGAGTTCCAGGAATTTACCTGTGAGGGAAAGAGAGCAAGAGGTAAGTGTGATGAGTTGATCCTCCAAATAGATAAAAGTAATTTAGGATTACCTGATTTGATGGGATACTTGAGAGCTACACAATTAAGGCTCACATACAAAACACAAATAAAAGGTTATAATTCAATGCAGCAATGGATGATGATGAAGCAATGGATGCAGAGCCTTAAAGAGAATAACAACTACCATACAGAATATTATATTCATAAAATTGCAGAAAATATTATAAGAACTAAGAAAATGCATGAATGAAGAAAGGAGATTTTGCAAACAGGGATGACCGCAAGAAGACATACAGAAAGTAAGCAGGAGAGGGCTGGAATTTACTGGAGAAAACTGGTAAAGGAGCAAATAACTAGAGAAGGAACTATATGGGACGAGGCCAAGAAGACGTTTAGACTGCAGATCAGAGACTGACTTCCATATGAGGAACTGAAACAGAGTATAGGCAAAGAAAAAGGGACAGGGGAGTCCTAAGTGAAAGACCTGCTCTGGTAGTGTTTTTAGTTAAATCTAGAACAGAAACTGATGTTAAAAGGGGATTATAAGTAGGGCATAGAAAATATTGTGTGATAACTATAGTAATTAATCAGAAAAAGGTTAAAAAAGATTGTGAAGAAGAGACTGGAAAACTATTTACAAGGTAACAGTGGGAAGACATATGTATGACTCCCAAGTATGCTACAAAATCCAGAAAAGTTGGGAGTTTTGCTTGGAAGAGTTTGCATTTTTTTTTTTACCCCAAGCAGACTTCAAAGAATTTTTCCTCAGGTAGAGAGCAAATGTTGGAAGTATAATGGGGAAGAAAGACATAATGAGTTGGCAGATTTAAAAATTCCCTTACAGAGTACTCTGTCAGAAATATTGGAAGCAAATGTCTTTAACTAAAGAAATTATCCCTTAGGACTGGGAAACTGGATTCAAATTGCCTACTGCCTAAGTGTAGTAGAGCCTTATTAAGTTAAACTCTTTTGCTGCCAAAAAATCAATTACTAGAAAATGTAAATCAAAATCTAAAGCATTGACTGTAGAGATGGTGTTGTGCTTAGCAGAAGTAAGCCCAGAACTGACTTACTGAAAAAACAAACCACCTTGGTAGAATCCAAAATTAAACAGGTTGTACAACAAAAGGAAAACAGTCATAAATAAAACTAGGAAGTTTTAACACCAAAAAAGATATCTCTTTCTTCAAACTCAATAGACAACAAAGTAAATTTTTTATTTATTTATTTATTTTTATTTTACATTTGTTGACCGGGCTAGTCCAACTGGATACATGTCCATTTTCAGTGGAGGCCCGGGGAGAAAAGCTCCATATGACAAAAAACAACACACAGGAGATAAGAATACAAGGTAATACTTTCAAGGTCACATGAACAATAAAACAGGTTATACAGATAGTTTAAGTAGTTGAAACATTCTTGGGTAGTTGGAGTACTCTAATTACAAGTGAAGTCCCGTTGAATTATGGATTGGATAGGTAGTAGCTGGCTGTTTGCTGCTAATCAGGATTAGAACATGGGCATAACCAGTTAGATTTTAGTAGGTCTTTGAGTTGTTTTTTGAATTGGTTGAGTGAGGTTTCGTGTCTTAGGTTGTTTGGGAGGGCATTCCAGGATTTTCCAATGGAGTTCGCATAGAGTGCTTCACCTCCTGAATTATTAGCTTTAATGGTTTGGATTTGAAGGTATTTGGAGGATCTAAGGGATTTAAGGTTAGAGTATGGAATGAATATTTTGGTCATTCTTGGGGGTTTTGTCAGGATGGTGTATAGTTTTGAATGCCTCAGTAAGTTGATTAAGTTTAAGAGTGTTAGGTAGTTCTAACCAGTGAAGTTTTCTAAGATTGTTACAGTGGTGTGTACGATAGGGCATTCCTGTTATAAATCTAGCTATGTGGTTATAGGTTGTAGATAGTTTGTTTAGTTCTGTTTTATTAAGGAAGGAGAAAATCGGTGAGGCATAGAGGAGTGTAGAAAGGAGGTGAGTCCTAGCAATGGTTAATTTAGTATGTGGGGTTAGGAAGTTCTTAATTCTATACATGGACCCAAGTTTCTTGTTTACCGACTTAATGGTCAGATTAATGTGAGTGTCAAATTTAAGCTTGTGGTCTAAGGTCACACCAAGCAGCTTGGTGTGAGAGACAGGGTCAATTTTGGTCCCATTATTGGATATTACGTGAAAGTTGGGGTGATTGGAGGAAGGAGAATGATTTCCTTGCGGGGTGGGAGTAGTGGGGAAAAACAGGAGTAGTTTGGTTTTGGATGGGTTGAGCAAGAGTTTTAGTTCCAAGAACCATTTTTCAACTAGGGAAAAACAGTTTTGGGTGGCGATTTGGAGTTTATCGAGGGAGTTGTCGGAGCAGATCAGTGTGGAGTCGTCTGCATATTGTATGCAGGAGGCTCTGGGAATAATAGTGTGCAGATCGTTAATAAATAAAGAGAATAGTAGAGGACCAAGGATAGATCGTTGGGGAACGCCGATATTTGTGGGGAGTAGGTCGGATAAGCTATTTTCCCATAGCACAGCCTGATTTCTATGAGAAAGGTAGTCATTAAACCAGTCTATGGTATTCTTGCTAAGGTAGTATGCCTCCAGTGTGCGGATCAGCTGTTGGTGATTCACCATGTCGAAGGCTTTGGAAAGATCAAGAAAGAGCCGAGGTTATTAATCTATTGTTACGATTGTGGTTTACGGAGTCAATAAAGGAAAGGAGGGCAGTAGTGCTGTGATGGGGGCGAAAGCCGTGTTGGGTGTGAGACAGGAGATTGTTTCGAATAAGATGGGTAATGATCTGTTTGTGAATGCAGCGTTCCATGATTTTTGCTAGTGGAGATAGTATAGCTATGGGTCTGTAGTTTGATGTGTCTGTGGAAGATCCACCTTTATGGAGAGGGATGATGTGGGAGATTTTCCAGATAGAGGGAATAGAAGCTTCTGATATGGTCCGGTTGACCAAGATAGAAACAGGGTAGGCTATGGCCTCAGATGCAATTTGTAGGTAGGAGGCTGGGAGTAAGTCAGCCGCTAAGGTGGTTGGTTTGAGTTTATTTAGGAGGGTTCTAATATAGGAGGTAGGTACGGGTTGCAGGTTGAAGGCAGGTTGAGTTTGGACTTTGGTTGAGGGTGTATCCAAGGGGGAAGTGGAGAGTTGGTTGGCCAGGGACTGAATGGTTTCTGTGAAAAATGAATTAAAGGTGTTGGCTATTTCTCTAGAATCTTTACCAATTAATTTTTCAGGGGTAGGGGTGGTGGGTTTGCCTGGATGAAGGAGGTGATTAAAACCGGCCCAGAATTTCTTGGGATTATTCTGGTGTATATTTTGGAGGTGGCAGTAATAGTTTTTTTTGTCAGACAATACTGCTGATTTGGTTGAATTTCTAAGTTGGAGAAACTTGATGCGATCTAGTGGGGTTTTAGAGGCTCTCCATTTATGCCAGGCTTTGTCTCGATGTTTAATTTTGGCTTTAGTGTCCTTTGTTAGCCAGGGTGCAATGCGAACCTTAGTTTTAGTGAGACGCTTAGGAGCGTGCGAGTCAAGTATTTTTAGGAAAGTGTTATTAAAATATAACACACTATCATCTAAGGGTAATGTTTTTAGGATGGACCAATTACATGCCTTAAGATCTGCAATGAATTGGTCCTGGACAAAATTCTTACTGTTCCTGACTAGTCTGGGTTGTGATTGATTTGAAGTAGGACACTTGTGCTTAATAATAAAAGTAATCAGGTGGTCACTAAGGTTGTTGGGAAGGGTCCCTGTAGTATAATTCATTGGGGCCTTGTTTGTAAGTATCCAGTCAAGGATGCTCTCTTTTTGTTGGGCACTGCCCAGTCTAGTGGGAGTTAGAATATTCTGTGAGAAGCCATGTAAGTTAATGGGGAGAGGATTAGGAGTTGAATAGAGGGCCCAGTTTATATTGACATCCCCTAGGATTATCGTTTCTTGGGGTAGTTGGTGGCAAGCCAACTAAGGATTAGTTCTAGGTTTTCAATATTTTTGCCTGGCGGTAGATAAGTCACTATGAGATTAATAATTTTTTTATTATTAAGGCGAATCTTTAGGGCCATTAGTTCGAGGTTGTGGGCTTTTGGGGGTTGGAGTGGGTTCATGGTGATGTTCAGGGAGTTCTTGAACATAACAGCTATTCCCCCACCTTTTCTGGTTATTCGATCACTCCTAAGGATGCTATATCCAGGTGGGATAATTTCTTCATCCTTAGTGCATGGTTTAAGCCATGTTTCTGATAGACACATGATGTCAGGGAAGTGAGTTGCAAGCAAGGCATGTAAGCTGTGAATCTTATTATTAATACTTCTAAGGTTGAGATGGAGGATGAGGAGGGAGCCCACTAGGTTTCTGGTATCTTTCAGTGTTTTGGGGTCTAAGTCAGAGTTGGGACCTGGGTTGGGGTGGATATCACCACATCTTGAGATAGATTTTTTTAAGTAGTCAAGTATTTTTTGGAGTTTGACTAATAATTTTAGGGTATCTTTTGTTGAGGGCACCTTTGGGTGGCTAAGGGTAGGGTGATTTATTTTAGGAATCAGGTTTTTAGCATGGTAGTGAGACGGAGGGACGGGTTTGGAGTGGTTATGATAATGAATGAAGGTGTGATCGTTAGAAAGATGGACACCTGTTAGGGTTAGGGTTTCATATCTGGTTAAGAGATAGGAAACAGTAAGGAGTAATAGCATGGAGGGAAGGGTAGAGAGAGTCTTTTTGTTCATGGTTTAGAGAGGTTAGTGAGTGAAGTGAGCTAGGGGGTTTCGTAAGAGAAACCAGGGTGTGGGAAGGGTAGGAAGGGAGGTTATCAGGTGGGTGGAGATTAGTTAGACAGAATAGACTAACAAAGAAAGTGAGGGAGGTGAGTGGGTGGGGGTAGCCTAATCAGTGTAGACAAGCTAGAAAAGAGGAGGAGATGAGTCAGAGCACGGGAGGTAGTGATTGGTTGGTGGAAAAGGGGAAGGGCTTAGTGATCTAATAAATGTAGAGGTAGTGGGGGCGGGTGGGAATAGGGGGCAGGGTGGGGCGCAGAGCGAGCCCGAGCGGAGCGAGGGCGAAGCGGAGCGGGGCCTACACCACAAGGGTACTCCTGAGTCCTAAAAGGTAACTGATATTGGTATGTTTAACTTGTTTAATAACTTTACACTGTTAGTTTCCATAGACCTTGCTGGGTTTAGTAGTAGGGCTTTTAGGCTGGTGGTATTATCCAGTTCCTGCCTAATCCTACAGGAAACTATGAAACAGAATGCTAGTGCTGAAATTAGGTAATATTTCTTTACCCTTAGTCTCTTTTAGGTAATATTTATGTACCCTTAGTCTCTTTGGAATTACGTAATATTTCTTTACCCTTAGTCTCTTTGGTAGCTGTTTAGGTCAGGTTCTTTGGGGGTTGGAGAAGGCAGGTGTGTGCATTCGCACTGGGAGTCCAAGGAGTCAGCGACAATGGCAGGGTTATACGCGTTGTCCGTCTGGCATGGGGGCTATCTATAGGTAGAATAGAGGAGAGAGATAGAGGGTTTAGCAACAAACAGCAGTATATCCCTTGTATAGTTTGCTAGGTTCAGTAGTCAGCCTTCCTATATGAGGGTGTACACTGTAAGAGTGAAAATAAGCTTAAACCTACTTTAGCTCTTAAGATACACTTATAGTAATCCCAATTCTCTGAAATTTTGAGGTAAAGATAGAGTCTCAGGCCAAGGACAATCATAAGGCCTACTTTAGCTAGGTTGAAAACCTCAAAGGCAGCACACAACAGTATGTCAAACTGTTAGTAAATGGATCCATGTTCACAGAACAAGTAGGTAGAGTAAATCTTCTGGCTGAAAAATTCAGGTCCAACTTTAAGTTTTACTTGCAACTTAAATAGGACATGTTGGAGGGACAGGTACATATCTCAGGTAATCCCAATTCTCTGAAATTAGCTTCCCACCCAAGTGTGGAGACCTTCCCTAACCCTATTCATAAGATCATAGGATCATAGGAGGTTACTAGGCTAATGGCTTCAGGGACTTTACAACCCTAGCTAAGTTCAACCAGTGTTCCCAATAGTGTCTGGTTCAGACACTAAAATCAGCACCTATTTCCCCTGTCCAAGAGGGACACAGGTTGAACCCCCCAAGTGAATTTCTGGATACCCATACAATCATCCAAATTCTGCTTAAATAGGGGAAATAAAGGGTTTTGTTTAACATGAATAGGAAGCTTGTTCCAAAGGTGGGGCAAACTCTGTGAGACAAATCTGTCTCTCCAGCAAGTTCTGTTGATGTTACATACCAGGTTAAGGTCTATTTAGTGAGTGACCCATGTGCCATTTGACTTGTGAATGTGCAGCTTTGTGAGCAGTCTGTACAACACAGAGTAAAGTGACAATGATTTCAGTCTATCTGCATAAGACAGATCTTGATCTTAAAGACCCTGAATTTTCTTTGTAAGGAGCATTTGTGCTCTCTCCAATTGCTGCAGATACCATACCAAAGGGAGCATTGTACCGTATTATTGGCCTGATGAGGGAAGAGTACAGGGGGGATATAACCTTTTTTTTCTGGATACAATAGCCTTACTTATGAGATGAGCAAAATAAAATGCCATTCTTACCACTGTGGGGACATGATGATTAAAGTTAAGATTGCTGTCAAGCTGTGTGCTTCGATCTCTCAACACTGACTGTGTGCTTATGGTATTGATATTGATGTGGTAGTTTGCAGGAACATCACCCTTGCCGAAGGGATAATTATAGGTGCATAGCTTCATAGGGTGATACTAGGCTATTAGCTTGGAGACCCTTATAAGCCTAGCCAAGAATTTTGCCCATGTTTCCACAAGGTTAGCACCTGTTTCCCCTGCGCAGCAGGGACACAGGTAGGATCCTAGTGGTGTATTTGCAGTTTCCCATCCAGTCATCCAGATTCCTCTTAAAGAAGGCTATTGAGGTACTCTGCTTGACACGGAGATGGAGTCTATTCCACAGATTGGGAGTCTTTGGGACAAAAATCTATCCCGCCAACAAGTTCTATTAATGTCATAGACCAAGTTGAGGCCTTGTGTGGGGATTGTGTGAGTGGAGTTTGATTAACGGATATGCAGCAACTCCATTGAGGCTGGGTCTGAGATGACCTTGTGTGCCAGACACAGGACACCTCTGAGCAGTCTGTATCAGACTGAGTAGAGGGACAGGGCTTTTAGCCTATCTGTATAAGATAAGTGTTTGAGACCCTGGATTTTCCTTGTCAGAAACCTCCATGGTCTCTCCAGCTGCTGCATGTGCTTAGCAAGGTACATGCCGAAGGGGACATTGTACTTGATAATGAGTCTGATAAGGGAGAAGTACAGGGCTGTTATGACCTCCATGTTCCTGGATTAAATACCCTTACTTATGAGGTGAACCATGTAGAAAGTGTTCCAAACAATGGAGGCAATGTGTTGTCAAAAGTCAGGTTGCTATCAACCTGGATGCCCAAGTCCCTCATGACTGACTGTGTGCTTAGTACATTGTTATTTATGTGATAATTAGTGTGGACACCATTTTCCCCAAAGGGGATAATGATGCATTTCTTTACATTCAATTTGAGGCCATACTTCTGGCACCAGCATTATGTTTGGTAAGGCCCTCTTGGAGGATGCTCACATCACCAGGGGAATTTAAAACAGTGCCCAGCTTGCAGTCATCTGCAAACTTGGTCAGCCAGAGACCACTGATTTTGACTTGCACCTCAGAAAAGTATATCCCAAACAGTAGAGGCTCCAAGACCGATCCTTGGTGTACACTGCTTGTTACAAGTCTACTACTAGAGGTGACTTCTCCTATTTTGACTGAGTGGGTTCTATCAGTGAGTCAGTTAGCTACCCATCTGGTAATATATGGGTTGATGCCTAGCTGGCAGAGTTTATCTATTATGCCCGAATGAGGAATAGTGTCAAAGACTTTGGCTAGGTCAATGTAGGTGGTGTGCACCATCTTCCCCTTGTCCATGGCTTTGGTGACTGTTTCGAAGAAGCTGACCAAGTTTAACAGGCACGATCTCCCTTTCACAAAACCAAACTGTGTGGGTTCAAGCATTTTAAGGTTGCCAATGTCCTTGTTTATAAGGTCCATGATAATATGTTCCATGGCCTTGAAGATCAAACTAGATAGGCTGATGGTTATAATTGGCTGGTCAGTGGATGCTCCACCATTGTGTAGAAGGATGATAGTGGCTGCTCTCCATTCAGCTGGGATGAAGCCTGAGCTCAGGCTTTGGTTGAATAGTGTGCATAATGGAGCTGAAAGCTCATGCACTTTTTTGCATTAAGTTTAAGACCATGACATTGGCACCAGTCATTATTCTGTGTAAGACCTTCTTGCAGGATGTTGACATCACTAGGGGTTTCAATGATCACTCCCAGTTTGCAGTCATCAGCAAACTTTGTCAGCTACAGTCCTTTAATTTTAGCCTGTAGTTCAGAGAAGTAGATTCCGAACAGTACAGGTCCCAGAATCGATCCCTGTGGAACACCACTGGTTACAGGTCAGCTGGAGGAGGTGGTGTCTCCTATTTTAACTGTCTAAGTTCTATCAGTTAGCCAGTTTGCAACCCACCTGACAATATATGAGTTGATACCCAGTTTTTGATTTCTCCATGTCTTTTGTGATTCTAGTACCATGTCAGAATGGATCTCATTCCTAAGTCAAAGTATGATTAAAGTTCATGAAATCAGTATTGTTTCAGCTCTTGCAGCACTCGCAGTGTGCCCAGTAATGACTCCTTCTGCAATTTGTACAGTTACATGTGTCCATTACATATCGAAATATGATTGGAGAATCATTAGCAGACCGGAGTTCCGCTGTGGCGACCCCTTACCGGGAAAAGCCGAAAGACACAACAACATTCTTTTTTATAAGACTTGTTGCCCCTACTACTATTGGAAGTGTATGGGTATCTTTCTTCCACATTGCTCTAGTTTTTGTCTGCAAATTCTATTATTTTCTGACTTTGTATCTCTCTGTATGCAAGACACTGTAGTCACTGGGTATAGTGATTTCAATGATCAATGCTACTTTTTGTCTTCTTTTCATGGACAACTATATCTGGTTTTCTCACATTTATCATTTGGATTGTTGGTAAAGGGTGATCCCATGTGATGCAGACTTCATCATTTTCTATGATGCTTTGTGGCTCATGTTACCGGTGTTTTCAGGCGCTTCAGTACCATAATGTTTGCACAATTCCTAGTGCAACAGTCTTGCAACATTATTATAACTTTTAGTATACAGTCATTCTGTGATTAGTTTGCACAACCAACAAGGTGTGTGACTGTTTCCAATTCTGTTTTACAAAACCTGCATTTATCTGTCTCTCCCACATGTTCAATGGACTTTGTAAACCAACCTGGACATAGCCCAATATCTTGGGCTGCCAATATTAACCTTTCATCTTTTGTTTTGAATTCACCTCTCCTTAACCATTCCTCTGTTCAATCCTGATCAACATGAGGTTCTTCCAGGAGTTTTCTATACTTGCAGCTATATTTATGCATTTTCCACATCTCTTGCCTTATCATCTGATTTTTCATTTTATATTTTTTCTTTTGCTTTTTGGCACATTCAGTTGCTGCATGATTTTTATCTACTGGTTTGATTCCCATTCCTGCTTGATGCCGTAATGCTTCTGCTAGATTAAGCAGGGGAGTCCTCTTAGATTTATTCTCCTTATGTTTCAAAACTTTCACTACATTTTGGGTCTTGTGAGGTCAGCAGATATGTGTGCATTCTCATGATTGTAGATCTACACATGTAATCAATTACAACGAGGCCCATACCTCCTTCAGAATGGGGAATATATACGTTTAGTATGCACTGATTTTTATAAATCATTTGATGAGCATGAAGCATTCTTCTTATTTTCCTGTTTAATCTATCCAACACATTTTGGGGCCAGTTGATCACTCCAAATTTTAAGTGAGGACAGGAAGCTCAAATTTGTTTATAGCCTGAATTTTGTTCCTAGATGTCAATGCTGTTTTCAGGATTAATTTAAGTCTTCTAAAATATTCCTTACTGGGTTTTATTCACATTTGTTCATGTTTTATTGTTGATCCTTCATCAATTCCCAAATATTTATACACTCCCTCTTGCTCAAGTTCTTTTATATCACATTCTTGTCCCAAATTGATGCTTTCTTGGTGTTGTAGATTTCCTGTTTTAAAGATCACATTTGCACATTTATCAAGACCAAACGACATTCTTATATCATCTGAAAAAGTTTTGACTACTTGCAGTTGTGCTTTTAGTTCCTCATCTGATGAACTGTACAATTTTAAATCATTAGCAATGAGAAGATGAGAAGTCTTTACACTTTGTTGTTTTCTAGGAGCCAAATTATAGCCATGACCTAAGCTGTTAAGTAGACAGCTTAATGGGTTAAGGACAAGACAGAATAGCAGTGGTGACAGGAAGTCACCCTGCAATATCCCCTTTGAATTTTTATCCCCGGACTGATAATCTGTCCTTTATCATGGCTTAATTCCAAAGTGGTTTGCCACTGCTTCATAGTCACTGTAATGTAATTGATCAGTGTGAGGTGTATCTTATACATTTTTAAGCACTCTTTTATCCATGAATGTGGGATACTATTCAAATGCTTTTTTGTAGTCATTTGATGCCATAATTAAATTCTTCTCCTTTTTACAGTTCTCCACTATGACTTTATTTAACAACAAAAAGTCCTTTGTTCCGTATGACATTCTTTTATTGCCCTTTTGTTCTTTTGCAATTGAGTTATCTTCTAAATTACTATAAACTCTGTTGGTGTCAATTCCTGTGTATATTTTATACATTGTTGGAAGGCAAGTTATTGGTTATTCATTTTTAGAGTAGCTTGCAGGTTCACTCTTAAGTAGGAGCATTGGTTTTCCTGTTGTTAACCAGGCTGGTGTCTGTTCTGGGTGTGCATATAAATAGTTCTTACTCATGAAAAAATCTTCATACAAAGATGTTAATACTTTTAAGCAGAAGTTAAGAACTGCATCTGGGCCTGCGGTTCTCCAATTAGAGGCTTTCCTTAACTTTGTTCCAATCTGTCTGGCTGATATCCAGCCAGGTGAGTTTATCAATGAGTTATGAATTGTGTCAAAGTCCTTGGCTAAGTCTAGGTAGGCCATATGCACAGATTTGTCCTCATCTATGGCTTTGGTGACTGTCTCAAAGAAGTCCTCCAAGCTTAAGAGGCATGATCTCCCCTTGGCAAAGCCAAACTGAGTGGGTCAAGAATTTGGAGATTTCCTATATCTTTGTTAATAAGGTCCTTGATATCTTGTTCAGTGGCATGAATGTGCAACGTGGACCAGTGGTCTGACACCTATGTCTCTGATGGAGAGAGGCAGCCATAAAATCATGGCCTAACTAACATTTACCCCTTATAATAACCTCTAAGGCACAAAAACTAGTGGGACACATTCGTGTTGCATGCCTCAGTGGTCATTAGCCTAGTACTCACCCCACCCCCCCAAAAAAAAAAAAATATATATATATATATATATATATATATATATATATATATATATATATATGGGTCAACTTTACAAGAACAAAATTTCGCTTACCTGGAACTCATAACACCGAGACAAAAAGGCAGACAGCACCAGCATACTGATGTCCCAGAACACCAACTTACTACTCCAGGTAATTAACTGCTTGGCCATCCTAAACAAAAATGTAAAGCAAAGAAAACCACACACCTCTAACTAAATATACCAACTCTGAGATCTCAATACCATGGAGCAAAGTTCAACAAAGTTCAACAGGATGGACCAGACATTAGTTATCTGGAGTGGAATGCCAGTGTTCCAGGATGTCTGTGTTGTGCAGTCATTAACCTTTTTGTCTCAGCATTTTAAAATTTGGGTAAGTAAGCATTCGGGTTTCTGAAGGAGACCCATATATCTATCTATCTATCTATATATACATATGTATATATATATATATATATATATATATATATATATATATATATATATATATATATATATATATACACATATATATAAATATATCTAAGTAGCAGGGGGTGCGGGGGTGGCCTGCCCCCCTGCTTACACTTGGTGAAAAGTGCTATGATTTATGTTGTTTAAACTCTGTATATGTATGATATGTGTTTTCAGTGTTTTGAGTTTCTGTGTTTTGAGTTTTCAAGATTTTGAAGTTTCAGTGTTTTGAGATTTCAGTGTTATGAAATGAATCCATATACATATATATACATATATATATATATATATATATATATATATATATATATATACATTATAGTGGAAGATCAATAAACCATATGACTACTAAATGCTAACTGTCTACCCTGCGATGTCTATAAACACAGCATGTAGATGTACCATGACCTGAAGTGTTGCATAACAATACTGTTGCTAAATATATTTATCATACTAGTTCCTGCTTTAAAACAAATGTAGAATGATATTTTCCTCTGGAACTAGGGTTCTTCCATACAACATTGGAAAAATGTTATATTTCATTTAAAATAAGTGAAAAACAATGCGTGACCATCACTCATCAGGGAATAGTCAACAGTGATGGAATTGTCTAAGTCTTAAATTGTCATATTTAAATGGAATTAAAGTTTATTTCCATGTTAAAAGCAATGTACTCTTGGTTACTTAAAGTTTTTTGTCTGTGTTTGCTAATCCCCTTTTAAAGTATTTCAAAACAATAATTTGTGCATTTTCCATACTTGTTGTAATACATTTGGTCATGTCCAAATATCATAGGTTCATAGGTGTATACTAGGCTAATAACCACAAGAGCTTTTTTAAGCCCAGACATGCATCCCAAATCTCTGACATATTCTGGTACCCTTGATTAATTTAAGCAGCAGCTTGGGAAATGAAACATTTACAAAGCAGGGGCCTGGGAGATGAACCATTTACAGGCTGCCTTGGGCCATTAGAGACATAGCTGCCATGAATTTCCTGTTCCTCATCAAATAGTTCAATCACCTCCCAGTATTCTTTCACTAAATCCACAGAGCAGTTAATGGTATTCCCTTGAGTCAATCTGTAGGGATTTCCAGTGATTCTTCATATACTTCTCAGCTTCCTCTGGTAAAAGTCTGCCAAGAATATCCACGTTAAGCTGTAGAATCCTTTTCTTTAACAGGCAAAGAAATGTGCCATTGTGGGTTTCCAGCCCTCCTTTAAAAAGCTTTTCACCAGGTGATTCTGTGATAATACATGTTTTTACTATAGTAATATGCTGATTATACATATTGCCATCAAGTACTCATATAGTGTGTATGCAGCTGTTGTATGTGTAAAACAGCCTGTAAGCCACAATGACTTACCTCTCAAGTCGACTCAGTACATGGTTCTTTACTAAATAGGATGAGTTCTGTGCTTGGGATTGCCAACCATACTTGTGTGTCCAATGTCTATTGATGAAATGAAAAGTCTTCAGTGACAAAGCTCATCTGCACACCTTTTACATCCTATTGACTGAACAACCACTGTAGAGGTATGTGGCTGGTAACAAACTAAAGATAATCAGTTACTAAATTAAAGATACTCTTGTAAAGATGTTAGTGCCAATTTAACAGCAATTTATATTCAATGGCAGAATATCTTCTCCCTGCCTTACATAGCTTCATGCTGACATGGCAGACACAGTGCTCATCTCTGCTTGTTTGCTGAGAACATGACCCTAAACCCTATTTCATAAATATCTATTGTAGAGCAGAGTGTGTGTATGCACCTTTAGGAAGCATTTTCAGATGTAAGCACATGTATATAAATAGTGAGCATGTGCAGTTAGCAGTGCCATTTTGAGAGAACCGCTAGAGTGTTAACATGTATGAGTGTGGTAGTCACGCCTGTTTATAAGTATATTTAAGTTAAAGTTACAAAGCCTCATTAATGCTGTGTTTGTGTGTAATAAAGCTGCTTGAACTGAACCCAAAACCACTTGTCTGTTTTATCTTAACTAGACGAGCGACATGGTGCCAGAACCGGGATTAAGAGAGAAACCTCTTCAAGCCATGAGGTGCAGAGTTGAAGGTGAAGGCAGATTGAGCTGGTTGAGCCAACAGAGTTCAGATAAACAAAAAAAAAGGCCAGAAATGAACTCAAGGTAACCAAAACTTGCACAAATTATTTATCTTCCAAAGAAAATGAAATGGATCATTTGTAAGGCACAAAACGCATTATTAATCAAATGAGTAGCACAAAATGCATTATTAATCAAATAAAGGTGCAAAACACATTATTAATTAAACAAAATGGTTAAAACCATGATATTTGATAAAACTAGCAGAAATATTTATGTGGAGTTCAGAATTACCTTTGGTTTGTCTAATGCATGTTTAAAGTAAAACAAGCACAAGAAAAGTATAATGAGCATTATAAGAGATTAAAAGGGCAAAGTGAGGTTAAAAAGCAAGGTGACTGCATGTTTTTTAGTAGAAGACCATGTGTGGGCATGAACTAATATATTCCATTGACCGATGCCATTCAAAGCATAACTAGAGTTGTTCAAAGTATCTCAGAGTGTGCAAAGTGTTTGCATAGTGTGTGCTTTATTACAGTCTGGTTATTTCAAAGAGTTTGCTGTGTGCAAAGTGCAGTTATATTGCAAGGTGCAGTCAATGTACAGCCATTTTGAAAGGTTCTTCTGCTGCGTACATTTATTCACAGAGTGCCACCATTTCAAAGTATTTCTTATGCTGTGCAGAGTTATTTTGCACAAGTACAGCCATTTTGAAAGGTTTCTGTGCTGTGTACAGTTTATTTGCAAAGTGCATTCATTTCAAAGTGTTTCTTACTCTGAGCTTCTTCTGCTGTGTACAGCAAAGTACTGTCATTTCAAAGCATTTCTTACACTGATAAGGAGTGCTTTCATAAAGTACAGTGATTTTAAAGTGTTCTTGTACTACGGAGACTTATTTGGCAAAGTGAAGTTATTTCAAAGAGTCTGTTGTGCTATTGGGCATAATTACAAGTTCTGGTATAAAGTTCTGGCATGTATTTATGTGTGTATGTTCATAAATAATTCAAATCACCTTCACTACTGTGTGTTGATACGACAGAGGCATTTCGCAGATCCAGTCCACTTGTGTTTGATCATAATATTGCAGAGAACTGAAGAGTATTTGAGAAGGAGTACGATATTTTCATACAAGCAGCTTTTTCTGACAAAGATGCACATACATGGGCATTCATTCTGCTTAAATTAGCTGGGCCAGAAGCCATTAAAAGAGAGCATTCATTTGTGTACGCACCAGCAGTATATGTAGTAGAGGGGTTGAAACCACTATATTGTGGTACCGGCTGAATAATGGGAGGACCCTGAGTGCTTGAAACATAAATTTGACAAATGTGCAAACCTCAGACAAATGTTACATTAAAGAGGTGCCTGTTTTTTAAAAGAGACCAAAGCCAGGTTAAACTTTTGCAGCATATATAACAGCCTTATTTCTCAAAGCTAAAATGTGCAGATTAGCTGACTTGAAAGATGAGTAAAGGACAGGCTTGTGTGTGGTGTTAATAGTGCTGCAGTTAGATATATTTTGCTTTGTGAAAATGATTAAATACTGGGCAAAGCCATAGAGATTTGTCAAATCATTAAGCTCACAGAAAGGCACACAGGTATGCTTGCAAGTGATAAGAACATGTTTTCATCTGCCTCTAGAGCAAGCATAGACAGCATGCAGCATGTGGTGAGCAGAAACAGGCCTAAGCACATGACAGATGTAACCTCTGCAGGTTCCCCTGGGAGAAGCCATAACTTTCTAGGACGTTCCAAGACTAGCTCAGTAAAAAGGACATACTCAGTGTAGTATAAGGGTGAGTCAGCAAACCCAAGTCAAGTGTCATTGTTAACTGTCGTAATTGTGGTGTCAGTCATGAGTCTAAAAGCTAGAAGTGCTTAGAATTTGGTCAGCAATTCCACAAGTGTAAAAAATGGCACCACTTTCAAAAGTTTTGTAAATCAAGAAGCCTAATTCAGTTGTTAAGAAAGGTCACTCAAAAAAGCAGGTTGATCATATAGAAACCTGCAACCCTACTTTCTGTGTAGATGGTGTATCAGTGGTAGGTGAAAAGGTTAATGCAGTAGATTTGTTGGCAAAGAATAAAGTATTTTGTAAAGTCCTGATCAATGGTAACCCCACAGAGTTCAAAGCAGACTCTGGTTCAAAGTGTAATGTGGTGTTAGCAGAAACATTTCCTAGAGTGAGAGTTGGTGAGCAATTTGGCCAGTTGTGTGAAGCTTGTTGCTTATGGAGGTGAAGAGATTCAAACTGAAGGCTCAGTAGTGCTTTCATGCTATTTGACTGGGAATAGTTACATCTTCCAATTTTATGTAGTCTGAAGACCTGTGCAGTCATTATTAGGTTTCAGAGACAGTTTAAGAATGAAACTGCTTTCCTTTACCAAAGAAGTACATCATGTAAGCACATGTACCAGTTCCATCACCAGTGATGCTATTTTCTCAGAGTATGCTGATGTTTTTGACAACAAGCTAGGCAAACTTCCAGTTGTGTACTCCACGAAAGGAGAAGTCAGTCCAGTGGTCAGACCAGCAAAGAGAGTTCCAATAGCTATGCAGGACAAAGTCAAGGTCCAGTTAGACAAAATGGTGTGGCAAGGTGTTATTTGTCAAGTCACAGAACCAACTGATTGGGTATCTTCCATGGCAGCTGCTTATAAGAAAAATTCATATGAAATCAGAATATTCATTGACCCAAGAGACTTGAAGAAGGTATTGAAAAGACCTTATCATCCAATGCATACAGTCCAGAAGATTGCTGCCCTCATGCCAAATGCCACTGTTTTTTCTGTCTTAGATGCAAAGAGTTCATTTTGGTAATGCTTGATCGCAAATCTTCTCTACTGACTACATTCAGTACCTGATTTGGTAGATACAGATTCCTAAGGATGACTTTTGGAATAAATTCTGCCAGTGAAGCCTTTCAGCATGCAATGGAGTATATTTGTTTTAGGCTATCTGTGTGCTATTAATAGTTGATGATTTACTCGTTGGAGGTAATGGTGAAACAGAGCATGACATAAACCTCAGGAAAGTACTGGAGAGACCACGTGAAGTGAACTTGAAGCTTAACTCTCTGAGGTGTAAATTCAGGCTACCAGAAGTTACACATGTAGGTCATTTATTTACCAGTACAGGCTTACAACCAGAGCCTTCCAAACAAGCAGCCATTCTTGAGATGCCAGCTCCAGACAATGTCCAAGCTTTACAACATTCTTTTGATATGGTTAACTATTTCGGCAAGTTTATCCCTAACTTTACTAAGTTATCAGCACCCTTGAGAGAGCTGACATGCAAAGATGTTGCCTGGTCATGGTTAGAACAACACTGGAGAGCATTTGATAACCTCAAACAGCAAATTGCCAGCTCACGTACATTGACATACTATGATGTCCACAAACCAGTAGTTCTTTCCTGTGATGCTTCAAAGTTTGGTCTTGGGGCAGTTATTCTTCAAGAGGGCAAACCTGTTGCCTATGCATTTAGAACTCTTACTCAAACTGAGATGCAGTGTGCTCAAATTGAGAAGGAACTTTTGGCAATTGTATTCGCATGTTCAGAGTTCCATGATTATATTTATGACCAAGCTACCCAAACAGAAACTGATCATCAACCTCTAGTCACTATTTTAAAGAAGCCTATGCATTCAGCTCCAGCAAGACTACAAAGAATGATGCTCAGATTACAAAAGTACAATTTCAAAATGGTCTATACAAAAGGTAAACTTCTTTTTCTGGCTGATACCTTATCCAGATAACCCAGAAATACCAAGGAGCAGCTTGATGCAGAGAATTTTGACTTTGATGCCATGGAAGTGTGTAATATTTCTACTACAAGACTTGATGAGCTGAGAAATCATACAAAGACCAATCCAATTTTGCAAAAGCTCAACCACTTCATTAATGTAGGATTTCTATCAAAGCAATCCTGTGTACTACCAGAAGTGCAATGTTACTTTCCATACAGAGATGAGATGCTGATGGAAGATGGTATCTTTCTCAAAGGTCACAAAGTTATTGTTTCTGCTTTCTTACAGCATGAATACGTTCTGTTTTTGTATTGTGGCTACCCAGGTTCCGGTGCTACCAGAAGGGTGAGAGGACTAGTGTTTTGCATTCTCTGTCAAAGGACATTGATAAAGTGCTTTCTTCTTGTTCAGTTTGCAACAGTACTAAATTACATTTGCAAAAAGAGCTACTTCAGTTAAGCCATGTTCCTGAACTACCTTGGTGAACAGTAGCCACTGACATAGTTGAGTGGAACAATCAGTATTACTTAGTGTTGGCAGACTCTTATTCAAACTGGTTTGGGATCTATTTGCTATCTAACCTAACATCCAATGCTGTTATTACTAACATAAAATGTAATTTCTTAGTCCACGGTAGTCCACAGAAAGTTATTTCTGACAACAGTATCCAGTTTACCAGTCAATTGTTTCAGAGATTTGCAAACAAGAGGGATGTTATCTATGTTACTAGTAGTCCTGAATACTCATAGTCAAATTGCCTTACTGAACATGCAGTACAGAGTGCAAAGCAAATACTAGAGAAGTCAAAGTGTATCAATACTGATACCTTCTTGAATTTAATTAATCTCAGAAATATACCCCATGACAACCTACTTGGCCTACCTGCTCAAGGACTTCTATCTAGGCAAAGCATGAACAACCTTGCCCATCAGTTCTAGTTTGTTGGTGCCTAATGCTAAAAACACTAGGGAAATCAAAGCCCAAATTTTTAAAAAGAGTTCTTTGCAGAAGTCCAACTGTGATAAAATCATCAGATTTCTTTGTCTGTTGAAAAAAGGAGAGACAGTGAGGATTCAAACAGCGAAAGGCTTTGATGGAATTGGTCAAGTGAGAGGTATACGTGCCGAGCCAAGATCCTACTTAGTGGAATCTGAGGGTACAGAATACAGGAGAAACTGCAGGCATCTTCTTCTGGTATCAGAAACAATATTACAGCATTGTATCTGCGATACAGAGTCTAGATTTCAGAGCAACCCTGATAATGTTCATATCGAAGAACATGTCTCAGTATCCATTTCCATTGCTGATGATGTCCTAGTAGTCCCCAAAGTTGAACAATCCTTGAAGACAGTCCCATTGCTAGAGTTAATTCTGACTTTTATGTTACATGATCAGGTCATATTTCTAGACCTAGTGTAAGATACACAGCAGCCTGGACAAATATGTGTCTAATTTTGTATAATTGCATGTTAAAAGATAATTTCTGTGTAATTGCATGTCATTGAATACTGTCATTTAGTGTACTTACTATTTCTCAAAGAGGGAGGATGTAGATCAGAACATGTGTATGTACCTTTAAGAAGTATTTCCAGATGTAAGCACGTGCATATATTTGTAGTGAGCATGTGCAGGCAGCAGTGCCATTTTGAGAGAATAACCAGAGTGTTAACATGTATGACTGTGGTAGTCAGTCTGTTTATAAGTTTAAAAGGTAAAATTCACAACAATAGCTGGTAGTCTATCCACGGAGAATTTTTGGAAAAAAACAAGCTTAGTTCTGCATTAAAAAGACCACACTCTTTTTAGCCAAATGTTTTAAAATACGTCTATTCAGACCAGTTCTCCTGTGTTGCACATCAAATAACAAGTCTCTTCAGACCTTCAAAACGATAAGTTCCAAACTTACAGTTAAAGATTTATCAAACCATTGAAAAGTGCCCAAATGATAAAGCCGGAATTGTAACAGCAGACAATTGTTTAATCCATAGGTAGTTAGTTGCACAAACAGGTAAGCGCTTTCACAAACAGCTTTTTCAAACCATAATACACTCATTCAAACGGATCCTATTATATATGTTACATAGCTAATTGATTAATTAAATAATTGAAACAATTATGAATATTATAAAAGAATTTAAAAAGTTTTACAATCTAAAAATGATGTATTTCATATGCTAAAAAATGTATATTTACCTGCATTTAAAATGCATAGAATAGATAAGTATATTCTAGCGCATATTAATTTATACATTCAAACTGCCTGATTTAACCTCAGAGCAAGCAATGATATAATTCTAACATAATCTATTAAAAACAAATAACTTATAACTTTATTTCTTCATAAGATAGAGGATGTGTATAAACGCACACCTCTAAACATCTATTTTAACAGTCATGGTCTGATCTTGAGCCAAGTGTTGACGTACAAACAATAAAGCGCATTTAAATAATCTTGTTCTACACTTGAAGAAATATATATATATGAATCTATGCAAAAACATATATTTAAATAGTAACTAATTACATTATAACTTAATCAATACCAACATATTTACAAAAAAATATAAATTTAGTAGTCATCATTCTGAAAGTGATGAAATGCGTATGGTAAAAATGTGTATATTAACGCACATTTAATCATGCATTTAAATTACCAGATTTTACATTCGGACCAAATACTGGTATAATTCTATCTTAGTCTATTATAGAGTATTTACTGGCAAATTTGTCTCTTAGTAAGATGGAAAATTTGTATATTTGTGTAACTGTAAACATCTATTTTGGCAGTCAAATTCTAACCTTAAACCAATTATTAACGTGCATGTAAAAACGCTTTAAATTTAATCAGATTCAACATTTTAAAAAATATAACAGTGAATCTATGCATAAACATGTATATAAACAACCTTAAACTGTTTCTTAACAAACACTAGTGAATGTGTGTATCTACGCATGTATAAAACGTGCATTTGAGCAATCAAATTGTAATTTTGAAACCAACATGAATAGGTGTATGTATACGGGCGCATTTAAATATTCATTTAATCATTAGTATTCTGCCTTTAGAGAAAGATGTATCTAACTCTACGCTTATCTAGGCGCAGATTTGTTGACCATATTCTACCTTTAAACAGACCATAATGTGTATAAAGGTTTAAATGCACTTTAAATGCTTGTAAATATACACCTATTCATGTTGGTTTCATACGCATTTCATCACTTTCAGAATGCTGACTACTAAATTTATATTTTTTTGTAAATATGTTGGTATTGATTAATTTATAATGTAATTAGTTACTGTTTAAATATATGTTTTTGCATAGATTCATATATATATATTTCTTCAAGTGTAGAACAAGATTATTTAAATGCGCTTTAATGTTTGTACGTCAACACTTGGCTCAAGATCGGACCATGACTGTTAAAATAGATGTTTAGAGGTGTGCGTTTATACACATCCTCTATCTTATGAAGAAATAAAGTTATAAGTTATTTGTTTTTAATAGATTATGTTAGAATTATATCATTGCTTGCTCTGAGGTTAAATCAGGCAGTTTGAATGTATAAATTAATATGCGCTAGAATATACTTATCTATTCTATGCATTTTAAATGCAGGTAAATATACATTTTTAGCATATGAAATACATCATTTTTAGATTGTAAAACTTTTTAAATTCTTTTATATTATTCATAATTGTTTCAATTATTTAATTAATCAATTAGCTATGTAACATATATAATAGGATCAGTTTGAATGAGTGTATTATGGTTTGAAAAAGCTGTTTGCGAAAGCGCTTACCTGTTTGTGCAACTAACTACCTATGGATTAAACAATTGTCTGCTGTTACAATTCCGGCTTTATCATTTGGGCACTTTTCAATGGTTTGATAAATCTTTAACTGTAAGTTTGGAACTTATCGTTTTGAAGGTCTGAAGAGACTTGTTATTTGATGTGCAACACAGGAGAACTGGTCTGAATAGACGTATTTTAAAACATTTGGCTAAAAAGAGTGTGGTCTTTTTAATGCAGAACTAAGCTTGTTTTTTTCCAAAAATTCTCCGTGGACCAGCTATTGTTGTGAATTTTACCTTTTAGACTGGCTATTTTTATGCTGGTTGTCTTTTGCTTGTCGTGGGCTTATATTTACTATATTTTCTACGCATTACTACTGGCTTTCCCCTGCGGCAACTCCATGGCAGATATTTCAAATAACGGAAGTGATGTGATGATCGAACTTCCGTATAATCCTACAAACAATGCAGGACATTGGAAATCAAAGGAGAGATTACAAAAATGTCTAACTAACAATGCTAACCCATTAGCAAACTGTGAGTTTAATTCTTTAACCTCTGATAATGCAACGGAAAATGTTGACTATGAGAGACTAGACTCAGCGCTTAACACGCTTGAATTTGAGCTGTTGAAATTGAAACGCTTACAAATGCAGCGTTTTCATTTCAAAGTGTGTATTAACAAAAGGGTAATTCCAAGAGGACTAAGAGTTCTCAAGATGCCAACTACAAGAGAAACTTATCTGGAATTACTAAGACGTTGGCAGCAGCTCAATATTGAGCTGAGCATAAACTACATGAAACTTTTAATTGAATTTTTTCAACCTGAAGAACAATCTCTGATAGAGTCTATTGCATGCAAACAAACTGAATTGTATAAGGATTTTAATGAAAAAATAGTTGATATTAAATTAGAAAGAATTATTGATAATGCAATGCTGTTTGAAAAAAGGCTCTTAGAGCAAAAGAAGCACAAATTAACAAGAGATATTCAAGATTTTTCCAATGGTCAGGGCTTCACCTGGCCTAGATTTAACCCTGGTTCTAATATTGTTAATAATGTTGTGACTAATAGAAATGTAAGACATTCTGATGCTATACAACCAGACAGTAATGTCAACACTATCTCTGTTTTAAATACAGGTGCACCCACAAATTCAGATATTCTTGTAGCTACACATAATGCTTCAGATAAATCTGAAACTACTTTACCCACATTATTAGATAATAGAGAAATAGGACATTCATCAAACACAACTAATGTAAATATATCTAACAAGGCTTCTAATCAACAAGAACAGGTGGTACGTAGTAAGACACGCACTATACAAACTAATGTTAAGGAAGGAGAGATACCCCACCCTTTCCCCATAGCAGTTGCTCGTTTGAAAGGACGAGATCGCTCCATGAGCAGGGGCAGACAAAAGAGAAAGGAACATACCAGCGAACTATGGGAACCTACCATCAAGAAAATGTGGGAGAAGTTAACTTAGTGCACAATTTATCCCACAGGCATTTAGACAAATATGACTTAGAAGTATTGAACAAAGGTCTCTCTTTTGTACCATCCAAAGCAAGTAATATTACTGACTCAATTTTAGATTTGAAAATGTTTACTAGAAAGTTACAACTGAAAGTTACGTTCTCAAATGAAAATACTGCTAGTTATATTCCTGTTATTAAAAAGCCTAGTTTAATAGTACCTAATCTACATCCAACTATAGAGATATTTAGTAGAGCTGTAGAAAATGAACTCTATTCATGTCAAGCATTTTCAAATAAATCAAAATATACAAGAAATAATTTAACCTTTAAGCAATCAAATGCCTTACACATGTTAGCCAATGACAACAACATAACTATCAGACCTGCTGACAAGGGTGGCCCTATAGTGAGATTTGATAGAATAGATTACAATAAGAGAATGATAGAGATGTTAAATGATCAAGACCACTATAAAATTCTACGGTATGAAGATGTAATATATACTGTGAATAAAGTATACAATAGCCTTGATGAAATGTATAAGATGGGACTATTGGAATATTGCTTATATGACTATCTAGTCCTTGAAGATTCTACCATCCCAATCATTAAAGGCCTCCCAAAGGTTCATAAAAATTCCAGTAACCCACCCATGAGACCCGTAGTCTCAGGTAGAGGGTGGGTTACCGAAAATATATCTTTTTACTTGGAAAAAACACTTAAACCTTTTGTGTCAGCTAATAGCATTATCTTAAAAGATTCAAAAGAATTTCTTCTAGACTTTTATGAAGTCAGTAAACCATTGGTTAATAATACTGACCTATTACTTGTAACTATGGATGTAAAATCCTTATTCACCAACATACCTAATAATTCAGGTATAGAATATTTGCATGCTTACCTAAGTAATAGATCTGATCTACATAGAAGTAGTATAGACTTTTTATGTAGTTTAATGGAAATAGTTCTGGAAAGTAATATATTTATGTTTCAAAATGAATACTACTTACAGAAAGATGGCGTAGCTATGAGCACTTCGTGTGCCAATAGCTACGCCAATCTTGTAATGGCCTATTGGGAACAAGAAAAAAATGCTACAGTTAGAACATTTTAAAAGACATGTTCTTTTTTACAAAAGATTTGTTGACGACCTTTTTTTCTTGTGGGAAGGTACTATGGAAGAACTTAACAATTTTGCCAAACAAGTTGATGACTTAACTTCCTTTTTGAAATTTACCATGAATTATTCTGATAATAAGATAGCATTTTTGGATGTCAATATATGGCCTCTTCCTAATGGATGTTTTAACACAAGTGTACATAGAAAAACATGCAGTAAGAACAATTTATTGTTTAGGGATAGCATGCACCCACCACATGTCTTTAAAAATGTCCTGAAGGGACAGGGCATGAGGATATCCAGACTTCATCCAGACAACAATGACTTTAAGAATGAGTTATTAGAGCTTGAAAAGAGATTTTGTCAAAGAAATTATACTCCCAGAAAAATACGTAAAGCATTTAAGGAAGTTGTAGAATTAAGACAAGAAGAAGCAAGTCCAATATTTTCTGATAATGGTTTTAATGAATACAGATTAAAGACAAAAAAATGAAACAACTAAGAAAGAAGGCACAGTTAGATTCACGTTATACTATACACAAGATATTCATTGTATAAAACAACCCATCTATAAATATTGGGACTTACTGAAATTAGATCCTGATATCTCTAAACACATAGAAATAGCACCCAAGTTTGCTTATAAAAATAAGAAAAATTTGCATAAAATATTATGCTGTTCAGAGAACAAAAATAACGATAATTTGGTTGTTTATAAGGGACTAAAACCTTGTAATAAATGCAATTTCTGTGATTCTCTAACAGATATGCAGGCTTTTATACACCCAGTAACAGGAGAATATTATAGCATTAAAGTTAATGCAACTTGTGAAATGAAACATATAGTGTATATTGCCCAGTGCTCAAACTGTCCGTCCTATTATATAGGTAAAACGGACAGGATGTTTAAGGAGCGAATTAGAGAACATCTTTATCAAATTCATATAAAATCAGAGGTGAATGCACTGTCTAAACATGTCATGAGTACTAATGAGGAACATAAATTCTTATTCTCAGTTTTACAAGTTATGATTCCTAATACACATGGTGGTGACATCAGAAACCACACAGAATCCATTGAAACACAATGGATTATTAAAACCAAGGCCCATTTGCCACCAGGCTTGAATGACCGTGTTCCATTAAAGCCTATATTAAAGAACAGGAGACATAGGATTTAATTTAGAAAATTTAGACAACTAATATGCCATTAATACTTTGTATTAATTGTTATCCATTTATAAGTCATAATCTATGTATTTTGCATAAAAAAAGAGATATATAGATTTGACAAATTTTATTATATAAAACACAACAAATCAATTCATGACAGGAGCATAATAGACTAGGTTGAAACTACACTAGTAATAACAGTAATGAGAAATATTAATGTTTGTTTCAAAAACTGAACCTGATCATTTAAATTTGTATTCAAATATGTGTAGATATACATACACACATATATATACTTATATACATATATGTATATGTTTTGTGTACATTTCATTATATATACATATTTGTATTTCTCATTATATGTATTTACACATTTGTTTATGATTCTGCTTCCAACAGGCTACGTTAGAATAGCAATCACATCTGCTTCCAAAATAGCATTTAAAGGTTTAAATGCACTTTAAATGCGTGTAAATATTTATATACATTATGGTCTGTTTAAAGGTAGAATATGGTCAACAAATCTGCGCCTAGATAAGCGTAGAGTTAGATACATCTTTCTCTAAAGGCAGAATACTAATGATTAAATGAATATTTAAATGCGCCCGTATACATACACCTATTCATGTTGGTTTCAAAATTACAATTTGATTGCTCAAATGCACGTTTTATACATGCGTAGATACACACATTCACTAGTGTTTGTTAAGAAACAGTTTAAGGTTGTTTAAATACGTGTTTATGCATAGATTCACTGTTATATTTTTTAAAATGTTGAATCTGATTAAATTTAAAGCGTTTTTACATGCACGTTAATAATTGGTTTAAGGTTAGAATTTGACTGCCAAAATAGATGTTTACAGTTACACAAATATACAAATTTTCCATCTTACTAAGAGACAAATTTGCCAGTAAATACTCTATAATAGACTAAGATAGAATTATACCAGTATTTGGTCCGAATGTAAAATCTGGTAATTTAAATGCATGATTAAATGTGCGTTAATATACACATTTTTACCATACGCATTTCATCAATTTCAGAATGATGACTACTAAATTTATATTTTTTTGTAAATATGTTGGTATTGATTAAGTTATAATGTAATTAGTTACTGTTTAAATATATGTTTTTGCATAGATTCATATATATATATATTTCTTCAAGTATAGAACAAGATTATTTAAATGCGCTTTAATGTTTGTACATCAACACTTGGCTCAAGATCGGACCATGACTGTTAAAATAGATGTTTAGAGGTGTGCGTTTATACACATCCTCTATCTTATGAAGACATAAAGTTATAAGTTATTTGTTTTTAATAGATTATGTTAGAATTATATCATTGCTTGCTCTGAGGTTAAATCAGGCAGTTTGAATGTATAAATTAATATGCGCTAGAATATACTTATCTATTCTATGCATTTTAAATGCAGGTAAATATACATTTTTTAGCATATGAAATACATCATTTTTAGATTGTAAAACTTTTTAAATTCTTTTATATTATTCATAATTGTTTCAATTATTTAATTAATCAATTAGCTATGTACATATATAATAGGATCCGTTTGAATGAGTGTATTATGGTTTGAAAAAGCTGTTTGCGAAAGCGCTTACCTGTTTGTGCAACTAACTACCTATGGATTAAACAATTGTCTGCTGTTACAATTCCGGCTTTATCATTTGGGCACTTTTCAATGGTTTGATAAATCTTTAACTGTAAGTTTGGAACTTATCGTTTTGAAGGTCTGAAGAGACTTGTTATTTGATGTGCAACACAGGAGAACTGGTCTGAATAGACGTATTTTAAAACATTTGGCTAAAAAGAGTGTGGTCTTTTTAATGCAGAACTAAGCTTGTTTTTTTCCAAAAATTCTCCGTGGATAGACTACCAGCTATTGTTGAGAATTTTACCTTTTAGACTGGCTATTTTTATGCTGGTTGTCTTTTGCTTGTCGTGGGCTTATATTTACTACTGTTTATAAGTTTATTTAAGTTTAAGTTACAAAGCCTCATTCGTGATGTGTTTGTCTGTAATAAAGCTGCTTGAACTGAACCCATAACCTCTTGTCTGTTTTATCCTGACCATACTAGTGACATCTACATGTGCAATAAATTATTTAATAAAGTCAGGGGCAGCCGAGACTGGCTCAAAACACAAAATATCTTCCAAATGATTAAAAGCATTGTCTGATTCAATGTTCTAGTTTATCTGGAGAGGTGTCTTACTTTTTGTAAGGTCTGTCATTGGACAGGCTATGCTAGATAAGTCGGTCATGAATTTTGTATAACAGAGTTCAAGACTTAAGAATACTTTCACTGGTCACTTGACACAGCATATAGGCCATTATTTTGTCTTTTGTGGTGTCTAATTTTTCCTTTCCCAATCACATACCCTATGTAGTCAGCTTCTGTCATAAAGAGCTAACTATTTAAAACATAAAATAAGTCCTGTACGATATAAGGAGTGTAGCACTGCAGAGGCAGTATGTAGTAAAGGAGGTTTAGTCAAGAGCAATACGGGTTTGATGGGTGGGCACTCAGTATCATGGCACTATGGAAAGCAATGGGTGGAAAGAGTACATAAATAGCTTATAAAATAGTCAATATAAATGGAAAAGGGGATGGAGAGTTTGAAAATCAGATTATCAGAATGGGTGAGGCGACAGACACAGCCTTATTATAAAATAACACCAGCAACAAGGGTAGAAGGGTTGGGGAAACCAACCAGACTAATTAGAGTGGCATCCAATCAAATAAAGGCAATACTGAAGCTTTTTCAGAAATTTTAGCTAAATGTGTTATTGGGGGATGGTGCAGGCACAAAATGTAATTTTAATCAGGTAAAAGATAAACATAATATTAAAGCACTGAAGCAAAACTGGAGCAGAAACAATTCTCACATTATTGACCTTCTACTAAAGATTAAGGCAACAGACTATGCAGAAATGTACCAGTAACACTGTTTATTGAAAAAAAAATGCAATAATAAAGGAATAAGACTCAAAATCTCACAGAAGTACACAGTTCTCCTGCAACGGTGAATTCAACTGCAAGCCAGCAGGGTTTAAAATGCAAGCAGATAGCTTTTACAAGTAATACTACTTGTGGAAATAGAAGTGCAGAATAACACAGAAACTGTTCAGAAACAAGAGTATGATCCCAGAACAAAATTAAAAATGCAAATAGCTGGAACAGAGTAGAAAAGTACAAAGTATTATTATCAGACAGGTCAGTAAGTGCAACTGAATTATTTAAGCAGAATTGAAATAATTATAATTATTTAATTCTCTTTCACTTTTTCTGAAAAGCTAGTTTTTTCACAGTTCCACAGCTCTCCAAATCTTGAATAAAAGACCATGTACTTTGGAGATGGAATGTGGAAAGTGCAGTACTGAACAGCTGTCTTTATGAGACAGATGTAAACAGCTATAAGTCTTTCAGCCATTTTTGTTTCAGAGGAAATGCCACAGTCAGATGAACAGAGGAGGATTGACCTAGCATTGTCACTTATGTTTTTTTTTTCAGACTATCCAGAAATCAAACTGATTGTCAAGTAGTCCAGAAAACACTGTACAAACTCCGGTATTCTGTAACAGACTATCAAATATTGTCAGATCTGTGGATTTACTATGTTTTTTTACAAAAGGCATAGTAAGTCAGGAGAAAAAAAGGCATGATGATTGGAAAAAGTGGGTGTTCCCTTCATATGACATGATGGTGATAGGGTTGCCACCTGTCCCACTTTGCAGGGGGACAGTCCCTCTTTGGGAATTTGTGTCCTGACAAAAAATATTAAAAATGGCAAATGTCCTGAGATTGTATGACATAATTATGTCCCATATTTTATGTAATAGTTGCATAAAATAGTTATTTCTGTATCTAAAATACCTAAATGTTACAAGAAACAGAATAAGCAACTAAACTGCTACAAGAATAAGCTTTTATTTAGGCAAAAAAGTTAAGTTCTATCCTTTGTACCGACCGTGGGTATGTGTTGGCATGTAAAATCTGATGTGTGTCCCGAAAATGCCCCACTTTGGCCATTTGAAAAGGTGGCAACCCTAGATGGTGATGTCACAAAATGGACAGAAACTTTGTGTGATATATGCAGGGTTATATGAAGTGGAAGGGGGCATGGCCTAAGTCTGGTTTTCGCCATAATGAAAGGTGGCAACCCTTGATTAACCAAAATATATTTCTGGTAATTAACTGAGTTAAGTAAAAGATTTTCCTAACTAGTACTGATGCATTACAATATAAGAATTCTTTTAGCAATTAATGTATATAGATCTCTAATGACTGTTTCATTTACTAATGAGCAAAATGAAAATTCCTTAATGTTGTATGACTAACTTGTCAGATTAATGTTCTGCAGTATCTGTGAAGTTGAATACTCAAGTTCATAATGAGAATTCTGTCTGGGCTCCAGGCCATGTTTTGTTACAGTCAACTGCAGGGAAAAAAATAGAGCCCTGTGAGTAGATCTTGTATGGATTCTAGCCAAGAAGGATGGGGAAGAGTCTCAATTGGAGAAAAAACAGAAAAAAGAACAGAATAAACGGGGTCTGTAACTTGCAACAAAAAAAAAGATCCAAAAACTAGTTGTAAATTTCTAGAAGTAGATGAGTTAGTGCTGTTGTACTATTGCATTTATGGTAGTACAGAAAGTCATTGCTTGCAAGTACCTTTACATTCCTTATACTTTCTTACTGCCCCTTCTTCACTTACGCCCTTACTGCTATCTAATTCTCTTCCCTGACTTTCTGTCCAAATATACCATAAGCCTGACTTTCCCTCACTTCATATTGCAATTCCTATTTGTATTAGACTAATGTACCTTTAATTTCTCTACAAACTATCTAAAATTTTTTTTGTAAATGTTAAATAATTGTCAAATATTTGTATTGATGCTTAACCAATGTTTTTATACTATCTCTAATAAGTTACAATTATTTAAACTGCAGATGTTTTTTTTTTATTTTTGAAGATTATAAAATTATTGCTCTTAAAATGTTTTGTAATAATTTAGAGCTTTTCTCCCTGGGCTTCCACTAAAAATGGGCTTCTACCCAGTTGGACTTTCCTGGTAATCAAATGTCAATAAATAAATAAATAAATAAATATTTTGTTTTCAAATATGCGTTATCTGAATACTTGAATTTCAACAACTCAGACATTTGTGACTTAATAAATGTTGGTTGAGAAAAATGCCTTAGATGGCTCCTTTAAATTTATTCAGTTGCTTGAAACATTCAGATTGCTTGTACTCTTGAGTCCGTTTGCATGTCCCTTTGGGATTCTTTACAACAATTACCTCTGACTAAGAGAGCAGTATGTCACATTGCATTATTAATTTGAAAAGATGTAAAGAATAGCTGCAAAAATATTAAGCATTTGATTGCCATTTCATGTTTGTAAATGAATAATGTATGAAGGAGGCATTGGATGAATTTTTTAAGGGTCGAACTCCATAAATGCAATATCTTACATTTGCCTAATGCTCTGTATTTGTGTATAGATAGATTCAAGGATAGGGAAAATGCTCTCATGAGTGGATCTGTCCTGATCAATTTACTTTTGCTATTATTGTAATCATAATTTTATTGTAAACATGTAGAACAAAACTTAAATTAATAATGCTTTACGTTTACAGGAGAACTCTACATTCAGTCATATATTGCTGCAGTAAACTGAGCAATACAACATCCTGAGTTTGAAAATGTTTCAATTTATGATGAAGGTTCTGGTGAGGTGAAGATTTTGCCCCTTGTGAAAAAGGTTCTAGTGAGGTAAAAATGCTGTAATCCATAATGAAGCTTCTGGTGTGGTGAAGGAAGGTGAAAAAGCACTACAAGAAAATAATAGGTCAGAATGGACCTTTGCTTAAAGATATTAATTGCATAGATGCAGCAGACAGTGTCCCTACAGAAGGAATACAGAAGAATGGTGTTTTAATGGGAGTTTCACAGGATGTCAGCAATCTTATTATATCTACAGAAGTGACAAAAAACAGGAAATAAATGAATAAATGGGTTCAGACAACAAATTAATGTCTTTTTTAGCATGTGATAAGTTTTATCATAGACAACAAAGGAGATAATTAAGACAGAAAGCAAGAGGACAATTGTATTGAAAAGCGAAGAGAGACAAATAAGGTAATAAAATATCTAAGGATATGTTAATTACATGTAAACGGTAGGGTTAACAGAGGTTAGTCACAGGCTGGGCTCGGATTATCATTATTATTTACTGGTGGTTATGAACTTTATCAATATATTCTTTTGAAAACAGAGCTGGCAAACTGGTACTTGGGCCATTTTCAGACACACCCCTGGTATAATCGCAGCCCACAAATAGTGAGCTTGGTCTGCAAGACCATGGAACATATCATCATGGAACTTATAAACAAAGACATTGGTAATCTCCAAACTCTGGACTCCAACCAGTTCAGGTTTGTTAAAGGCAGATCATGTCTCCTAAACGTGATAGACTTCTTTGAAGCAGTCACCAAAGCTGTAGACGAGGGTAAGGTGGATCACACAGCCTATCTAGATCTCGTCAAGGCTTTTGACACCATCTCTTACTCTGGAATTATAGATAAACTCACTAAACTAGGTATAAATCCCTATGTCACAAGATAGTTTGCCAACTGGCTCACTGACAGAACCCACACTGTGAAAGTAGCAGACTCCAAATCTGACTTCAGACCAGTGACAAGTGGAGTAACACAGGGTTCAGTCTTGGGTCCTCTCTTGTTTGGTATCTACTTTTCTGAAGTACAGGCTAAGACAGAAGGACTTTGGCTAATGAAGTTCACAGATGACTGAAAGCTAGGAGCCATAATCGAAACTCCTAATGATGTGGACATCCTACAAAAGGGCCTCAATGAGAAAGATGCCTGGTGTCAAAGCCATGGCCTCACGCTCAGTGCCAAAAAATGCATTGTCATCCCCTTTGGTAAAAACTCTGTACCCATGAGCTACCACATAGGTGGTATTCTACTTAAAACTGAAAGTGTTATAAGAGACATTGGGACACAGGTGGACAGTAGTCTCTCCTTTGCTAATCACATTGCCACAGTAGTCAGGAAATCCTTCTACATGGCACACCTCATCGCAAAAAAGTTTCTCATCCAGGAAAAAATAGGTCATTGTTCCCCTCTACACAGCACTCATTAGACCCATTATAGAGTACAATGACCCTTTTGGTATGTACCTCACAAGACATCTACAACAACTGGAAAGGCCACAGAAATACCTCACAAAGAGGATTACTGGCCTCAAGCAGACGCCCTACTCAGACTGTCTCAAAAAACTCCAGCTTTACTCCGTCACATATCGCCTGCTCAGAGGCGATCTCTGCCTAACATACAAAGCTATGTGAAACCCAGAGCTGTTGGACATGCGCCACTTAAAGAAATCTCAATCCCTCCGAGCTACATGCTCTAGGGACCTAAACCTTGTCACCACAATAAACAAAACATGCTGGAGGGATAGATTCCTGCCCCAGAGACTTCCCATACTCTGGAATAAACTAACTATCTATATCAAACAAAGCTCCTCATTAGCACTCTTCAAGAAAAATCTTCATGATTGGATGGGAAATAGGAAATTCACCCCGGGGATCACCTCTGTGGCTCTGCTTGACAGGGGCACAGGAAAATAATTTTCTTGGGTGGCAAAAGCCAGTGTACCTTTTTGGCTAGGCTTACATAGGCCCTAGGGCCAATAGCTTAGTACCTACCTATGAACCTATGAACCTAAATAGAAATAATTATCACAAGTCATAAATAATTTTGCATAAGACATCATGTCATAAACAAGGTGCAAGAGATATATTTAAAAACAAACTGACGCATTATAATTTTGAAGAAAATTCACGCAGCAAATGCAAAATAATACAGAGAGCTTAAAAGCTGCATCAAAACAACAGGACAACATGAAATTTATTGTTATCTATATGACTGAATGAGCTTACAAGATAACATGACACATGTTTTTTTATTTTATTTTTATTGCTATTTTTTGCACAATTGTAGGCCAGTCTGATATAAACAGATAGAGGAACATTTCAAAACAGATATATGGAAAATGTGTGTGGTCTTTACCTTGCTGATGGTACTTTTTAGGTGTCATCATGTTTTAAAAATTAAATGCATGGACATCTTGGATGAGACTACAATGAGAATATTATTTTTACTAACAAAAGTTTTCCATTTGTGCCAATTATAATGTCCTTCAAAATAATAAATCATGTCACCTTACAGTACATAAGGAATCATTTTCACAAATGCAGAACAGATTTATTCATACATCATAACCTTGCTTGGTAGTAACTTGGAGAGGAACCTTCACTTGAAAATCTAAACTTGGGAGATAATATTTTCAACCAACTCACATTCAAGCTAGCATACTTGTTTTAGTGAAATAAAGAGGTGTTGGAATCATAGCTAGAGAAGGCAAGTAAAAGTGTGATGAGTAGTTTTTCATAGCTAAAGTACATTTCTCATAAATGTATTTCTAATCTCGGACTGATAAGGATATTGGCTGTATTATTACCTCTCTTTATGTTTTTTCAGAATTTATACCTTAAATTAGACATTTCTTACAGGAAAACTAAGCCAAATATGGATATGAAATGAAAAATGACAAATGACATTATCAACAAATGTCCATTAAGTCTCTGCTATGGCTTTCATTTTAATAATACTGTATATAACTATCAGAGAGGGAGCTCAGGTAAGGGTGTGCTCAATGATTTTGAACTGTAATGCTGGAGTAAACTTTCAAGGACTGCCTGGAGATCATATCACTCAGCATTTAGAAAATGAATCCAGACTGCACACTGGAAGGTCTGTTGGTAAAATTGCAGGTGGTATTCATGGTCATTATGCCGGCACATTAACGCCATCTGTGCTGTTTACGAATGAGCACAGCTAAGCCACGATTCACAGATGCCACTTACACTAATGCACAATGGCTGTGAATGAACATAAGCAAATTAATATATAATGAGATGCAATGCTAATGAAGCAGTCTCTTACCTATTTCCAACTTACATTGGAATTTTCCTGCTTTTCCGTGCTGTCCACAGATACATTATATAAAGAGCAGCCCTGCCAATCCTATCTACTTTGTAATCCAGGAAAATGTTGTTACTTGCTGGTAGCCTTGCTATTTCCAGATGAGAGCTGGTTGTCTTGGCTGGGCCAAAACTACTTGCACCAAGAAGCATTCACTGGTCAAGAAGGGGGAAATATAGGCAGAAGATAACGAATTGTAACTTTGATAATCAGGAGATACTCAATAGGTTCAGAGTTGGCATGGGTATTATTAGGGTCTTAGTAAGTATGTATGACCTGGGTGGCCATGGTGGTGCAGTGGTTAGTGTTGCCGCCTCACAGCAAGAGGTTCTCCGGTTCGATTCTCGGCTGGGGTGCCTTCTGTGCGGAGTCTGCATGTCCTCCCTGTGGTCGCGTGGGTTTCCTCCGGGTGCTCCGGTTTCCTCCCACATCCCAAAGACATGCAGTAGGTGGATTGGACACTCCAAATTGGCCCTAGGTGTAAGCATGTGCATGTGTGTGCCTTTTGTGGAAGGTTGGGTGCCGGGCTGGCAACTCAACACCGTAAAACTCCACTGCCAATCATGAGCGGACAGATGATCTGCTGTGGTGACCCCTAACCAGGAAAAGCTAGAAGAAGAAGTAAGTATGTATGACCCCATAGGGGTACAGGAAGAATGCATTCCTGTGGACACTAACGTATCCATAGACCTTACTATATTTGCCCTGGGAACCTCCCAGAGACACATTCGATATCTCCCAGGCTTCTGCTTTGAGGATACAATAGCAGTTCTTGGATGCACTCTTGACACATGTGGATCAAAACATCTATTTCCTGCTGTCACCTCACGACCAAGCCAGGACAATGAGTGCTTTTATTGGCTGGCATATTTCTCTGAGGTGTTCAGTACAATAGCTTGCACCCATGTTACTTTAAGGCCTCTTTTTTGTCCACATGGTGAGAGGTACCACAATGGGAAGAGTTGCTATCCCATCAGTTGCCAAGTAGTGCGTGAATCATAGTGATAGATCCCCAAAGTCTCTGCTCAGCATCCTGGCAGTGCACATGATTCCTATATCTGGCACCCTAAGTCCCTCTACCACCTCTTCCTCCATGGTAGAATGCCCAGTGATCACCTTTTTGGCAATTTATTTTTTATTTTTCCTTTTTGTTTTGTATTTAAGTAGTTATTCATGGGAAAATGTATTGCTGAACACTAAACTTTTTTTTCTTTATTGTGTCCCATGGAGATACAGAAGATCTCTGCAATCACATCCCTATCCCAGACCTGTATTGTCATTGAAAGGGTCTTTGGCCTCCTAAATATTTATTCTTGGTAGTCTGGGGGTGCCCTGCAGCACAACCCAGCTACTACATGCAGGATGTTTACTGCATGCTGCATTCTGTTCAACGTGACTATGCACCAGTCTGGCAGTGAAGTGACTCATGCTATCACTGCAACTCCCAGTTCCACTACTACTATGACTAATGGTGTCCAGCCAGCAGCAGTAGTAAAAGACCCCATGTGGCAGAATTGTGCACAACATATGGCTGCGCAGGGTAAAGATGCAGTGTCTAGTCCATAACTATAGACCATGACATTCAGGTTAGTCTTTCCTTTCTTGTAAAAAACACAGAGTATACAGTAACTGAGGCATACAGAGTATCTATGAGTAATGCTGTGTGGTGCATGGTCTAAGGTGTCAATTCATCTGACATTCCTTCTCATATATATATATATATATATATATATATATATATATATAGTTTTATATATCATATTTTTTGTTGTAAAACTGATATTCGAGTGTTCACTGACTCCTGTGTGGTGATGCCATAAGACATCATATAAGAACTAATCACATTTTAACTTTTTTGTACAATACATTCTGCTGAGTTGGTGTACCTAATTATGCAAATACTGAATGTCCTGAAGTGGTACAGTTAGTAAAATTCAGCCTTCCCCAGCCCCTACCATTTTAATGCATTCATTATACTGTCATTTCTCATTCTTCAGTGACACTCAGAAATCTCAACGTAAAAGGATATATATTCAGTCAGCAGTACATCCCAGTGCTTCAGACTAAAAGACGTGTACACACGTGCTCCAAATGATGTCAAAATAAATAATTTTCTCCATGATCACTAATCATTTCCACTGATCCTTAATGATTTTCCACTTAGAAATGACAGCTTTAAACTATACTAAACGTATGGAAATATGTGCTTCATGTCAGAAAAATAACTATTTCTTCAAAATAATTCAAAAATTTTACATCATTTTGAAGTGCTTCATATTAAATTACAATACTGGACAGGTGTGCTAAATCCTTTGTGGACATAAAAAATTGGTCTGACTAAATAACTAAACAACAATGTGGCACAATAGGATTCTTGCATTACTGATTACCAAATAATAAAAATGATACAGTAAACAATACAACTAACAGGTCTCAATCCAAAAAGGGATCAATGAATGATAAGTCCCTGTATTTGCTGAGTTAGTCCTATATTGAGAGCTTTTGACAAACTGAAGTTATGCTTTATATTCTGCATGTATTGCTAATTTGCTGTGTAATCCTTATCTTGAGGAGTGTCATTTATTTAATCCCACATAGGTTCAAAGGTTAGTACTAGGCTAACTGCCCTTGTGGGCCATTTTAAGCCTAGCCAATTACCCCATGTACGATTCAAACCCTGCACCTTGTGTCTATAAGGTAAGCACCTTAACCATTATTCTAACCTTCCTCATACACTAACGTTTGCAAAATACATTTTTAGCACTGCTTTTCTCCATGAGCCTCCACCAAATTTGTTTCATATCAGTTGGCCAGCATACATAATCAAACCTGAATAGACAGATAGATAGATAGAGTGACAGATATACATATAGATAGATTGGATAGATAAACAGGTACATACAAACAAATAAATACAATAGCCTGGTTTAGAGACTACCAAAAACATTATATACTGACCTTAACAAAAATCACCAGTACGTTTTAAGACTTCTAAATATGAATATTCATTAGGTTGTTTCCTATAAATCAAATGAAATTGTAGTGATTAGCAAAGTGGTACAGGACTGGTTGACCCTCAATGTAGAAGAAGCTAAAGAAAGACAGAATCCCTCCTGCATTATGGGATTATTGAAATATGTTCAAAAGGAAACCCCAAAAGATATATTAAGAACAACAGAAACAAACAAGAAGTTACTGTTTTGTTTTGTTTTTTTGTTTTTTTTTAGGCATGGGCATTCAGTGCCCTGTCTCATCTAGCTTATATACTGCCTTTTAAAGCCTAAGTGTGTTTCCCAAAAATGAAAATCAAATTCTGTACTTTGTATCGGTAAGGTAAACAACTTAGTCAGTTATGGTGGCCCCCAATCACTGTTTTAATAACTATTTAAGGGGGTTAGTACCAGTGGAGGGTCTGCATTTATATCTTATCAAATCATACACATATGTGCATAATAACATGTGCAGACATCCAAACCTGCACTAACAGAGAAGCCACTACATTTAAAATTAGAGATTCCAACGTACAAAGTAACGTGCTTAAGCAATTCTCGTAACTGCAGAAGAACAAGTTCCCCTCAGATTTATACTCTGCACATTAAAGAAAAGGCTTAAAGTATCACTGCAATAATAAATAATTCATACAAGAGCACCCATGGAAGATAGCACAGAAAATGGAGGACCATAGTGGAAAGTATGCCTCTCACTTCTGTAAACTCACCAGGTTGCATGTAAATAACATTAAAAGTTGACTCACTTATAAGAACTAGTATAGAAGAAGTACAGCTAGAATTACTACTACAGCTCCTGTGCACAAAAAAAAGTGGCAGAGAAGAAACTGCTGCAAAGCACATGATGATACTGAGGTGTATGGATCAGTGAGATGCAATCTATTTATTGAATGCATATGGTCATGTGTATTCAGTGGCAACATTGACCAGAGTGATCACTTCTCTGGAATGTAGTACTCATGAAACCTGTTCAAAGAAGAAGATAATATTGCTTAGGAATATAATACCAGCAACTGAAATGACAGAGCTTCCCAGACATGTCTGCATGACAACAGATCTCAGTTTGACAGGAACCATATTAGACATATTGCCATATTAATAACATCTGTTTTGCTCAGCCTATAAAAGAGAAGTGGGCATTCAAATATTTAGGTCTAACCATTACCTAGTAATTTCTGAAATCAGATGGTATGTCAGTTGTCAAGTCATTTTGGATTACAGACTGCATGCTTCAGCTGTAGTCTGGCCACATTAAGAATGCATTGATAAACTGCTCTTCTTAGATATAGTGCATGCATCTCTTTGTTACATGGCAGTTGATGCTGTCCATAAGATGATAATAGTAATAAATTGCATCAAAACAATTACAAAAAAAACGTCAACAAAGTGGACTCAGTTTTTCATTATTAGTGTTAGAACTCTTTTTTTTCTCCTATCACTTAGGAAGAGCAACTCTATCAGAGAATGCCATAGCTCTGTGCAATATAAACATTTATAGACAAAACAGGGTTTGAATATATGTGAAGGCTGCCAGCCTAGCTATATAGAATTTATAGATAATTCTGTCATTTGTAAATTTTAATATAAGCCACAGGCTTGTTTTCTTAAATGAAAGAAAATGCTGTTAAATGTTGAACTTCAAAAATGTAACCGCACTGCACTCTATTGGAGGAAAGCTGATAAATCAAGCATTGTGTAATTGTCTGATGTCAAAACTCGGTGCCGAGATGTCTAAATGAAGGAATTCTTCCTATTGTTTTGAGCAAGAGTTAATGGCTAAAATTTACATGTATAATTTCTTTTATTGCTCTGGCTTCCTGACTAGCTACAAGATCAAAAGGGCTATTAACCTCTGAGTTTCAGTTAGTCTGGGAACCAGCAAAAAAATGAGAAATGAGTCAGTAGCACTGTGCTATCAATTTAAAGACAGAGAGACTCATAGCATTTTGCATTTGTCTTCAGAACATTCAACATCACCCGCACTGCTTTGCTCTATATGTAAGTTTATTTTAGAACTGTGTTTTCTTTTAGATATAGCTAGAAAATAAGAAGATTAGATTAGCTTTTTTCTGTATTGATGTCAGAACTTTTCTATTGTATTATTTTGAGCATTTCTCTGTGATCTCTGAACTCTTGACTAGCACTGTGTAGTAAGAAGTATAACCTTGTGTTTTTATTATTTATTATTAAATATTTTCAAACAGGGCAGCTGCAGTGGTGCAGCAGTTAGTGCTGCTGGCTTCACAGCAAGAGGTTCTCTGGTTCGATCCTCAGCTGGGGTGCCTTCTGTGTGGAGTCTGCATGTCCTCCCTGTGGTGGCATGGGTTTTCTCCAGGTGCTCCGGTTTCTTCCCACATCCCAAAGACACGTTGTAGGCAGATTGGACACTCTAAATTGGCCCTAGATGTGAGTGTGTGTGTGTGTGTGTGTGTGTGTGTGTGTGTGTGTGTGTGTGTGTGTGTGTGTGTGTGTGTGTCTGTGCATGTGTGTCCCTTCTGTGGATGGTTGGCCACCGGGCTGGCAACTTGACACCTTAAAACTCCACTGCCAATCATGAGTGGACAGGTGATCCACTGTGGTAACCCCTGATCAGGAAAAGCTGAAAGAAGAAGAAGATTAAATATTTTCAGACCTTTCAACTGTGGCTGTTTTGTGTAGAGATAATTTAAGCTCTAGAGTACATTGTATGTATATATATATATATATATATATATATATATATATATATATATATATATATATATATATAGTGATACTGTACAAAGCCACTCCAAATAAGCCTTGACTATTCAGTTACATTTACCATTTGGATAATAATATTGCACAGTAATAATTGAACACCCTTTGTTAAGGGCCTTTTTATTAGCTGATATTAGTGGGTGGTGGCAGCTGGTACTACCATATAGTCTGGGCAGAAAGGGGGCACAGCTGGAGAATCTGTGCCAGCCTTCCCCAGGAGTGTCTGTGTAGTTGTATTATAACTCTTATCTCAAAGTGTGTGTGTATGTGTGTGTGTGTGTGTGTGTGTGTGTGTGTGTGTGTGTGTGTGTGTGTGTGTGTGTGTGTGTGTGTGTGTGTCAGCTACTTGGGCAGGGACACAAAGCACTGGTTTGACAGAGAGGTTGCTGGAGGTTTTAGCTTGCCCACTAGGCTGAGATTTGGACCCTATAGCTGTGCCAGTGGAGAGTCTTATTGGGGATCTGGAGAGAAAAGGAGAAGCCAGCCCCAGACTGACTGCGGTCGCTGTGTGCTCTTAAGGAAAATTGTACTTTACTGTGTGCATATTTATTATCCTCCCCTATGTGGTCGCCCCTCACTGGTGTTAGTGGTGAGGACTGAGTGTCCTTGATTGCTGAGCCATTGCACGGGTGTCACACAGGATTTTCCAGATCATTTTTTTTTTTTTTTAATTTTGTATTTTCTTACTTATATTACGCAGCTTTGCTTAAAAAGACATTAATACATGCTAACAATTGCCACATCAACTTACCTTTTTATTTCACAATACAAGATTATGTTAATCATTTTCATAGCAAATAATTGCATACAAATGTTGGTCATCTTAAGATTCAGCATTCAGCACATTACTGCTTTTTCCTTGTAAATGGGTTTTAGCTGTAATCATGAAATTCTATGCTTACCTGTTTAAACAATTGTTAGATTCATAGGTAGTTAAGAGGGGACCAATGAGAAGCCTGGGTTGAATTCCAAGTGGCACCCACTCAATGAGCTTATTAAAATAAACAAAACATTGAAGGAGTATAACAACTCAAATAAGAAAAGGCTATAAAAATGGAAGTAGCTTTAAACTGCTATTCATACGAACTGATAAAACTGCAAAAAACAGGTTAAAATGAAAAAATAGCTTACTGAACATAACACTGCTGAAGAACAGCTGTTTCAAAAAATGGTACATTTGGAGGGAAAACCTGAGATTTTCTGTTCATAGGTTCATAGATTAGTACTAGGCTAACTGCCCTTGTGGGCCATTTTATGCCTAGCCAATTACTCCATGTAAAAAAACAAACCCTACACCTTGTGTCTGTAAGGTAAACACCTTACCCATTAAACTAACCCCCCACCCTAACCATAACAAATAAACTGGAAGGAACACACTGTAATCATTTTATGAAAATGCAAATAAGCAATTGGACTGGTATTCCACAGCAGGCTTGATTAATTGAAAGGACATGTAATGTGTATACCACAAACTTGGTCATGAGAAAGCAGCCAAGATCTGTATTAGTAAAGGTGAATCATATCAGCGGTTTACTATCAATTTGTCGATAGCAACTTGTGTGATTTACAAAATGTCGAGAGAGCTGTATGTCAACTCAAAACATCAACACAAAAAATGTCGAAACTTACATCAGCGAATGCAATACAGCATTCTCTGTTGTGAATTCTGACATTTCAAGCCAGATTGCACTCTAGTGAGGATCGGGAAATGTACCCTTACCCTCACTGTAGTACGATCTCGGAGTTTGTATATATAATTAAGGGGTGGGGGTGCAGCCCCCCACATGGGGTGCAGAGGGGCTTGCCCCCCTTCAAACATGTAATGTAGTATGGCAACTTTGACAGGCAGACAGTCTGGGAGTCTGCTTCTTGTTCGAAAATGTCGATATCGACATTTTCGGACATCTGGTTCGACATTTAAGTTAGTCGATATTGTGCGAACTGACATTTTGGTTTGACAACATGACTATTCGACTGTGTTACAGTCGACAAATTGATAGTAAACCCATATCAGCAGAAAGAGTTCACCTTGACAAAACTGAGGCAGAAGGGCAAAGTATTAAAAATTGAAGGCAGTAGAGTATTTATAGAAAATGATTAATCATTCTACACCAGAGAAGCAAATTTTGCCCAAGAAATGCAGAGAGGCAGGTTTAAAATTCATGCTGTTGTATCCTGCTGGCTTCAGAATATGTTTTCCTGGAGGATCAAAGCCATTTTTGATGTAGAACAGATTAAGGAGGAAATACAAAACTTGTCCAAGAAAAACTGATCCAAAAAAGGAGAGGCTCTACTTTGCATTCTTCAAATAATAAATAAAAGACTTTTCCAGTGATTTTTTTCAATGTTCCTAAAGGAAAATGCTTGAGACTCATGAAAAAGTACAGGATATGACTAAAAGAATTGGGAATTCACTAGATTTGAACTGGAATTTGAGGTCAGAAGATGGAGACGAACAGGAAGAAGACTGGCAATATTGAATTTAGTGAATAAATTTGAGATTATAAAGCATCAATCACATCTGTAAACTGTGACTTAGCAAGAAAAAAAGGAGACAGACTGGACTGTTTTTGATTTTGTTAAACTTGTAGGGGACTGAAATGTGTATGCTCTACTTCATGTCATCAGTGTTTTGAAGAACATTAAAAGGAAGGACAAAAAAGTAACTGCAAGTAAAACTATTTTTGCCCTTAACATTATTTGTATAAAACATTTCATGATATAAATTGCATATTATATAGTAAAGCATTTTCAGTTATTGCTATGTGTGATAATGATATTAAAGTAAGCAAGTGTAATTTTTCCTTTTTAGTTTTAAGAAATGTATGCATTGCGATGTCATAAAAGCGAAAAAAGGCAGGACAAAAGCATGTTTAAAGTTAATATGCTGTAATTATGGCTTGTTGAGGTGAGGGAAAGGGTGTAAAGTACACAAATTATAATATATGTAGAGTTGATATGTTTTCTCTTCCCTTTACATAACTGAATGCCTGCATTAAAACCCTTGGCTTAATCTAATAACATTTTTTTGTGTGTAAACAAATAAAAAAGAGCAGCCAGAATGTAATGAAAAGTTTTCCTTTAGCAAACAAATGTTTAGTTTATGAAGTTTGTAGCTAAAAGTAGCTGTGCATTTTATTCATAGGTTTCATGGAGACAAGCTGACTTGTAATGCAATAAAAGCAAAAGCACTTTTTAGACTAAATGTTAATTTGTTTTGAAAACATGCAAGCTGATTTTCACATCTGAGAGGGAAAAAGGATAAAGAACAGACAGCAATTAATGTAAGCAGGAGCACAGGCTTTAACATGCATCTTAAGCATGGATAAACATAATTTGTCTGTGTGTGCAGCTGTCAATTTGGGACATTTGTTCCTATCGGGAGAGTTAAACCATTATTATTTGAAGATGTACATAGTTTTGTGTGCTTTATCGGGGTATTCTTGGTGTGTATGTGCGTTTTGTTTCAAAAAGAGATGACAAGAAAAAAAAACTGTATATAAGATCACCCTGCCAGACAACAGTGAGTACATGTAACACAAAAGATGGAAATAAACATTTAAAAAAGCTGTCATATATAATAGGTGGGGAATAATAACTTCTTATTATAACGGCTACAATAAACATGTTATTTTGTAACATGAATGGCCTCACAGGTGTATATATATATATATATATATATATATATATATATATATATATATATATATATATATATATATATATATACACATATGGGTCTATATTAGATGAACGAAAGTTCATCTTAGCGAACGCTCACATGAGCGAATATCCAGGTACTCGAACCTGCAATTGTGGGGGGCTGTGCCCCCACATCCCCCTAAATATATATTCCAACTCTGAGATCGCACTACAGTGAGCAAAGGGCAAATATTCCCATCTTCACTGTACCACGATCTCGCAATTGCGGTTTCGAGTTCCGCAATATTCGCTCATGTGAGCGTTCACTAAGATGAACTTTCGTTCATCTAATATAGACCCAATACATATATATATATATATATATATATATATATATATATATATATATATATATATATATATATATATATATATATATATATATATATATATATATAAATATATATATATATATATATATATATATTTATATATATAATATATATATATATATATATATATATATAGATATATGTATATATATATTATATATATATATATATTTATATATATTATATTAAGAAATGTGAATGCAAATAGCAATGCTACAGGAGGCACACATGGAAAGAAATAAGCAAGTGAATTTGATAAAGAAAGGATTTCAGAAGGGATACTCAGCAGAGTGTCAGGGACAATGGAAAAACAGAGTACGTATACATACTGCTATAGGAGCTCCAATAGCAATAGAAGATGGAAAAAAAAGATAATGTTTGATTTGTGGTAGTACAGGGCTACTGGCAAGGGAGGAAGATTATGCTGGCATGTATTTATAATCCACCTAAAACTGCTGTTATGGAATTCAGAAAACCCAGAGATAAATAATAAACTTTCAGCATTGAATATTACTTATAGGTGGGGAATGGAATTTGATTTGCAACAGTAAGGATATATCTGGGGACCTAGAAGGAAATATATAACAAAAGAGTATAGGTTTTTGAAGAGATTTATGAAAATATTTTTGATGGAAGACATGAATTCAATAGTATGAACTCAGAATATAATATTTCTGCTTTATGCATGTGACAAATCCTCCATCCCAACCAACATAGTATTTTAGACTATTGAATTTATGCTCGTCTTTGCAGGTGGTATGGATAATCACAACTCTTAGTGTTCAATACACTTTATCTCTTTCCATTTCATTCACTGTGCAACGTTTACTGTCATCCAAAGGTATAGGGAACTATCAAATGTATGTAGTCTGCATGTGATCAAATTGAATAGATTGCAGTGGTTGGGAACATGTGTAGAAAAGCAGAACTTAGTCTGGTGAAGAAGATTTGGGACAGACAGGAAAAAGACAAGAAGAAATGAAGACATCCAGAAAAGAGTTGGATGGATTGTGTCAGCGAAGATGTGTGACACTCCGGCTTGAGTGTTGAGGAAGGCAGGAGTGTGACATTGAATCAAGAGAGCTGGCGACAGTTAAAACACTGTGACCCCACATAAAAAATGGGGAAAAGGGGGTTTATTATGATGACGACATTGTCAAGGATGAAAATACTAAAAAGTGGACATCCTAGTTATAACCATCATAGTATGCCTCTGGCCACTTGTGGCTCCTTCAACACAAGCATCCCCATTTTGCAGGTGGACTAGTTGGCTGATAAATATATTTCCAATAGTAGCGGTGTTCTCTAGCATACTTAATATTGCCAGGGAACTACAGAACGTATAGCATGTTATTTCTACTATGCTTTATTTATTAATCTTCAATATCATCCTGATTAACAAAAGAAAAAACACAATAATTGTTATGCCCATGTTATAGTGCAATCGTTTACTAGTGACCATTTGCATCACACAATACTACATTAATCTTGTATATTCCTGTCTGTCACCTGCTAGTTTTCTCTTTCTCGCTCCCTTCTGATGGAGGGCAGATTCTTAAGAGATTGTCTCAAGCAAAGCATACATATATGTATAACGTAAATCCTTACAGGACACCAAGTTCTGTAACTTATAACATTATGCATTTTTAGAAAAAAATCAGTGTCTTCCTTGATGCAGCAATTTAAAGCATGTTTTGTCATCCATACAAATTACTCAGAGTTGTTGAGTTGCACTTATTCCTGCCTTCTTGGATTTGCATTGCAACGTGACAATGAAAAAATATTGATACAATTGTACAGCATTTAAAAATAATAAAAACATGTAAGCAAATTGAAAATAAAGATGACAGTTGTCAAATGATGGATTAGCAGTAGTGGTTATAAACTGAGGGGGGTTTTCAGACAGAGAGAGAGAGAGAGATAGTTGTCAATAGTATAAGAAGATGAGTAATGTTGTTCTGCTTGTCTAAATTATCTGCAAAGACAAAATTAGTAGAACTGTGCATGTGTTTTAATTCTAATACATTGAATAACAAATTATTGGTTGAATGTTTACAACGTATCTTGTCTGTGTGGGTTATCTAGTCTAACATAAAGAAAGACATTATTGATAACACTCCCCTTTCAGAGAAAAAGGACCAGTGACTAGCTTATACATTTGCCCAGCAATATATAAATAACAAAGGAGAGAACAGATACTAGTGAATATACTTGAAAATTTAGAAGTCAGCAAAGTGAATGCAATGAGGAGATCTGACAGTGAATGTAGACAACAGGACTAAAAGGAAGAAAGCTAAAACTGCTGTTTGCAAATCAGCTATTCAGTAGAATGTTAAGTGCAAAAAAAAAGAAAACATTACAAATGTAATTGCATTTTTAATAATGTATTACTTATAGTTCTGTACTTATGATGATTTAAAATGTGCTGTAAATTTCCCATTTGCAGTAATTCTGACTCAGTCAATTGATTACTCAGTCATTAAGCCAGTTTTAATCAGTCAATTAATTAGTCATCAATCAGCCACTCAGCAAGTCTAGCAATCTGCCTTTCAATAAATGTAGCAAATATAGCCCAATTTCGTTAAATGGCTGATGTTTTGAATATGTTCATTTATGGCAGTACATTTTGACTGATTAGATGTTAAGCCTTCGACTTCAGAACTGATACACCTGGTATTTATGAAGAATTCTTAGGTCCAACATAAGATCAGTAGAGTATAAAGGGATAGGATCAAGGTATCAAGAAGGAGGGACCCCTTTAAGATGGAGTAAAGCTGACTGTGTCTAGTTCAGAATGTCAGATTGGCTTCTCAAAAGTCTGCCGACAAGGTACAGTTCATGAAAAGAGTAATAATGATGCACCTGATTTCCACAGTGATCTAATAATGTCTGTGACAGATGCAACTTAGGTTTGGCAAGAGCTACAGTAAGTGTTGTCCAGATTCGTTATTGGGTCCAGAACATTAGCCCTGGCTCAGAGGTAGGGATAAATAAGCTGAGTTGCACATGCTCATCACCACCACAAAAGGTTTGTAGGTTGTTACCACGTTTGCACTTCAGGAAACCACTAAGGAGCTTAGCCCAACATCACAACTACCCCAAAACATGGGTTAAATGGCTTGTTCAATGTGATACAATAAGGAAATGAAGGCTGAGACAATCAAACCCTGGACCACAAGAAGCATCTGAAGGTGTAAGGGAAAGGATGTTATGGCAGTTATCATCAGGAAAGAATGCAGAGCTCACTGTCTGCACTGGTTGCTGACAGTATGTTGACTTAGGAGGTTTCTGTTACTAGTTACTGTCTTGATGCTAAGATTGGCTACAGGTACCAAACTTTTAGAGAAGACAGAAAGCAGTTGCAGGATTCTGACTACTGACAGGTATGACATGGTGGTCAAAGGACACTGATCACTTCTAGCAGAAGATGCAGACACAGAGCACTCACAAAGGGAAAGTATACATATTGCTGGCCCAGAAGTCCAGTTGGCTGCAGAAGGGATGAATTCTAGGATTCCATTCACTCCTGGAAGTACTGAAAATTTGGGATGCCAGTTCTCCTTACTGATATGACAGAATATGCTGTTGGTAAATGTTTCTATATGTTTTTGGTACAAGGATGTAGATATGCAAAAGATCAATGCCCTATCAGGTTTATGTGAGGACATCTGCATTTAGAAGATCCCCTTCCACTACTGGGGTACCAGAAATGACTACATGAAATCTCAGACTTATATGTGCATGTGTTTTGTATAATCATAGGTCAATATTTATTTTTTTCTTTGTTGAATGAGTCAAATTGTCCCAATGGAGGAGTGACCCAGGACTATTGTCTGCTTCTGTGTCTTGCTCAGAATCATATCAATAAGCAAAGGAGAGTAGTAGTATTGCTGGAATTTAATTCATCCTCAAGTCTTGGTGAGTACCTTCATGCGGTGGACCTTGTTTTTCACAAAATCTCACTAACATGACACTGCTATATAAACTGCATTTTATATAGTATATACCATGGACTGAAGTAGGTTAAAAAATTTTAAAAAAGATAGCGGGGTGCACAAAACCCAGGAGAAAAAAGTGCCCAATCCTAGTAGGTGTACTGGTGCCAGGACTGCAAAAAATGGCAGTGTAGAATCCTCATGACAAGGAAACACTCCTACAATGGGGCTAGGTGAGGCCCAGTGGGAGGATGGCTCTCCTTTTGCAGAAGGAAGTAGCTGTCCACAAAAATCACAAAAACTGATAGGCAAAAAAAAAGAGTCATAAAGAAGATAGAGTGGACTACTGAGAACAAGAAATAAATTATGTATTCTTATTATGCAAGAAGCCCAAAATTTCCAGATAGAAAATATACAAAAAGATTAAGAAAGAAGTTAGAGGAAAGAAAAATACTTCGGCAAGAAAAACTGTCAGAAGCTTCAAATAAAAAAATGTGTTTATTAATACAACAAATTTATGAAAAACATTATATAGACCAAGAAACCTTGAGCCATTTGGAAAAAGAAATGAATGAAGAAGTGAAAAAATATAAAGAACAAAATCTAGAGACTTTTGAAAGGTATAAAAAAGAAATATGGACATGGGAATGAAATATATGATATGGTGCAATATTTATGCAAAGGAGAAAGGCAAATTAATCAATACAAAAAAGGCAGTTCAAAAGATACTCAAAGAAAAATACAGGCAGAGGCATCCAGATATGGAACATTGTATAATTAAAAAATAAGATCACAAAGAGGAAATGTAGAACATAAGATTAGTAAGTAGAAGTTAAAAAACAGAAGTTGAAGTTATGGAATACTTGCAATGTGAATGATTTAGTGTAGACACAGGTTATATTACATCATGATGGAACGAGTCCCCAAAGTAAGGAGAAACAGCAAGATCAGGAGATATCTGAAGAAGAAATATGGACATGGGAAAGAGAAAGCGATTTAATATGGTGTCATATCTATGGAAAGGAGAAAGCAAAACTCATTAATACAAAAAGAGCAGTGTCAAAGATATTTAAAGAGAAATACAGGCAAAGGCATCTGGACATGAAAAATTTTACAATACAAAAAAAAATTAGAAAGCAAAGAAAAAAGTAGAAAAGATTAGTAATGGAGAAGTTAAAGAAATAAAAGCAGAGGTTACGGAGTACCTGCAAAGTGAAGAGTTAGTGTAGAAAATCTAAATCAGATAACATCACAGCAAGCTAGGGCAACGAATCCTCAAATTAAGGACAAACCAGTAGAGCAAGAAACATCTGATCAGATGTAGCAATGCTGACACAGTCAATGTTGTTCATAGGTTCACAGGTGTGTACTAGGCTAAGGCCCTGGAGCTTTTACAAGCCTAGCCCATAGGATAACCCTACCATTGTGCCACCCAACCGTAATTCCCAGTACCTCTGTCGAGTAGAGCCACTGGAGTGATCCCTGGGGTGAATTTTCTATTTCCCATCTACTCATCAAGATTTCTATTGAAGAGGGCCAGTGAGGTGCTCTGCTTGACATGTATCGGAAGTCTATTCCAGAGCATGGGCAGTCTCTGGGTTATGAACCTGTCCCTCCAGCATGTCTGTTGATTGTGGTAATGAGGGTGAAGTCTCTGGAGTGTGTGGTACGGAGAGATTGGGATTTCTTTAGATGTAGCATTTCTAACAACGCTGTTTCAGACATGGCTTTGTAAGTCAAGCAGAGATCGCCTCTAAGTAGGTGATATGAGACAGAGAATAGTTGGAGTTTTTTGAGTCTGTCCATATAAGACAAGTGTTTAAGGCCTAAGATCCTCTTTGTGAGGTACTTTTGTGGCCTCTCCAGTTGTTGCAGGTGTCTAGTGAAGTACATGCTAAATGGAGCATTGTACTCGATGATTGGCCTAATGATGGAAGAGTAGAGTAAGAAAATGACCTCTTTCTTCCAAGATTTAAAACCCTTAGTAATGAGATGTGCCACATAGAATGACTTTCTGACCACAGTGGCAATGTGGTGGTCAAAAGAGAGGTTGCTGTCAACCTGTGTTCCCAGATCTCTTATAACGCCTTCTGTGTTCAGTGGACTACCACTGATGTGGTAATTCAAGGGAACCGGGTTTTTCCCAAGGCGGATGATGACACATTTTTTGGCATTGAGCCTAAGGCCATGGTTTTGACACCAGTCAGTGGTCTCAGTGAGGCCTTTCTGTGGGATGTCAACCAGTGGCGGCTGGTGACTTCAAATTAAAGGGGGGCTGCAGGAGACAGCTGAATGGGTGGGGCCAATGAGAATGAGTGTGGCCAATTAGAAAGGGGTGGAGCTATGCTCAAAACTACAACAACTAGAACTTTAATTAAATACGCTGCCCTGCGTGCCAAACCATCATTACAAAAGTTCAATCAAGACAAAATTAAGTGTAGAAGAAAAAAATATTTCAATGCATTGGCTACATAACAACTTACTTAATATCTAGATGGAAACACAAAGGTTGTGATGCATGAAAAAATAAATTACTTTTTAAATACATTACTGGAATGCCAGTCAGAATCAAGTATATAAAAAAAAAAAACAAGCAGGACTCAACTCAAACCACTTCTCCTTGCACTGCAGTTCTAATTATAATTTATATTCAGCTTTATAAAATTACCAAGTAACATGCTGAAAGTAGCAATCTCTGTGTGATACTCCCACTTGTAAAAATGTTTCTTATCCAAAAAAGACCTACTGCCTGACAACAACTTTCTACTTGTTTCATGGGGAAGACATGATCAATGTAAAAAATGAACAGCAAACAAGAAACAAGCTCAGGATAAACTGCTTAAAGGATTACTGCACAAGTTATGGACCACACATATGATGGATTGGCATTCTGTTTAGTTTATGGGTAAAGCCTGAAAAGATGATTGCAAGTCTCTATCAAATGTAATGAGCTTCTGAAAATACTGCAATCCTGTCCTTTATTACAAATACTGTCATATGCATTTCAATACCTAAGGCTTATATGTTATCTAGTTATGTAAATATTCTCTGCCTGGCAACAACAGAAAGGCTTTCAATGTTGGTAATTCTTTAACAGTATGCTTATTAAAGCTTACTTACAATCTCCAGCAAGCTTACCTGAAGGTCATTAAAGCATTGCTACTTAAACACAGAGCAACAAGGCACTGAGACAGCATGTATTTTCTGGATAATAAGAAGCATAAATCAACATATAAAAATATGACAGAAATTCAGAACATTCTGCAAAATCAAGGACAGATGAAAAGCCATGGTCGTATTTGTGGTCTACCTTGGATGGGGAAATACGCTGCACACTTACACTGCATAACTGCATAACTGCTCCTTGCTTTGCTTGGACACATCCAGAGCCACTACAATGGGGAGTGGGGTGCAACAAGTATGTCACAATTTGAAATGTCTCTGCTGACAGTGATGGCTCTGACAGTCATACCTCTCAACCAAAGAGCAAGAAATCTGGACAAAGCCATACATAGAAGTAGGACACAGGCCCAAAAATAAGGACATTTTTTTTAAATATTGCTCTTATAAACATAGAAGGATAATAGAATAGTAGTAGGTCGTACATTAGTATGAATTTTCTGAAGGGTATTAAATCTGAAACTCAAATGTCTGCCATTGTTTTCTAACTTCAATCTTTAATGATTTGCCACTAATTTGCCAGAAAACTGCAATTTTATGAAAAACAGACCACAAATGTGATGCAAAAATACAAAATTGACACACAATACAGCTGGGAACCTGTCAAAGAAGGGACACCTTTTTAATATTAGTACTGTTAACTTAAGCAGCTGACAAAATAAGAGCATCTACATGCATTTCTGAAATAAAAGTAATCTATAACTCTGATCATTACAGCTTTTTATAACTGTAAACCCTCCACGTTTTCTTCCAAAATTGCCATTTTGCAGAGGGATTATTAGGGGGAGAGCAACATTTTGAGCCAAAATTGGGGATAGTTGAGAGGTTGGGATACTCCTAATTCTATAAAGCGATTTATTTGCACGTACCTCTCAACATCTTAATGCAGGAAATCTGGACAAGGCCAAATATATTAGAAGAACATACAAACAGTACTAAAAATTGCTCTTGTATATACTTAAGACAGTTAATAGAATAACAGTTCTTGCTTTAGCATGCATTTTTCTGAAGGTTATGACGTCTGAAACTCAATGTCTGTCATTATTTAGTGACTTCATTCCTAAATGATTTGCCAGAAAACCACAAATTTTATGAGGAACAAACCAAAAATAAGAAACAAAAATCTATTCATTCTGCAAAAATCTGGACAGTTGAGAGGTATAGTGCAGCTGGGGCCGTCTTTGTGTTTGCTGCCCTTCCCCCCTCACAAAATCATGGTCAAATGGAGCCTCCCCCCTGCAGCCATTCCAATGTCCCATTCCTTGGTTATTTCACCCCATTTACTATAAACACTGTAATGTGCATACTGCTTTACTTCTGCGATGATTTGGATTTCATTTGAAAGTTTTATTTTGCATTTTACAGCACAAACTTTAATAGATATCTGCTAAACAAAGCAATGTAGTCTCACAATGAAAATAGACTTAGTATTAAAACTTCTCTGCCCTTGAAACTCACATTCATTGAAACAGCATTGAAACCCACATTCAAAGAAAATACATTTTGCCAGTGGCAGATAAAGATAAACTTTGGGCTGTTTTCAAATCATAGGCCCCTTGAATACGAAACATACACATGCTCTTTGATACACCTTCCTGATTGTATTAAATTATATTCCTTGTACAATACAGTACAGTTGTTAGAGGGCATTTTAAATTTATTGTTTTGAACATTTTTCTAGTCAACAATGAAACAAAATGCATACACCATTAATGACAAAACTGCCCAATTTAGAACATTTCCATCATAAAAAAGTCTACTCAAACTTCTACAGTCCACCAGTATCAGTAAATATGCACACTCTGAAGAAGTAAAAGTTGTCTAAATAATTCCACATTAAAGAAATATGTAACTAATGAAGAAGTTGCTGCTAGCAAACAACTTTATATGTCATTGTTTCATCTACAAATAAAGTGCCTGTTGCCCTTGAAGAATAAATTGCCTATGTTGCATTAAAAAATGATAAGCTAGTAATATCGCAATAGGGAATGGATGGCAAACTGATAACAGGTTCATAGTTACTAGGTATCTTCACCAGAAAGGACTGCAGCATCCAACCTCTTTACAACACAGTACATTATCAGTAATGCATCTACCTACTGTGGGAGTAGAACCCCCAGCCTTCTGCATCAAAAGCAAATACACTAGCTGTTGTGCTATGAACAATGCAAGCAGACTCATCATAAACAGCATTAAACTTTTGTTCCCCTGCAGCTCTCAGCTCCTTATAAAATCTACTCGACACTCAGCTGCATCTCTGAACTTTGCAGTACAAGAAATCTGGAAAAAGCCAACATTTATGGGGGGACAAAAGCCCAAAAACCAGGGACATTTTAAACATTGCTCGTATAATAGTTTCATAGTTTCATAGTCTCATAGTATAGTACTAGGCTATTTGCCCTGGGGCATTTGTAAGCTTAGCCATAGTGCTGTGGCTTTTGCCACCCCATGAAATGGTACAAAAAATGTACAGAATAAATTTAGAATACTGTGCCTCTGTCTAGTAGTGACACAATGAAGGTCCCCTTATATAATAGAATTAGTTTACTGTGCCCCTGTCTAGCAGTGACACAGATGTGACCCCTGGGGTAAACTTACAATCTCCCATCCACTCATCAAGATTTCTCTTGAAGAGAGTCAGTGAGGGGCTCTGCCTAATACAAACTGGGATCTTGTTCCAAAGCATGGGAAGCCTCTGGGTTATGAATCTATCCCTCCAGCATGTCCTGTTCATACTTGTGCCGAGGTTTAAGTCTTTAGCTCTCGTTGTCCTGATGGATTTGGATTTTTTGAGGTGGAGCATGTCCATCAGATTCTGATTGGACATGGCCTTGTACGTCAGGCAGAGATCACATCTGAGCAGGCGGTATGCTACTGAATAGAGCTGAAGTTTCTTTAGTCTGGCAGAATGAGACATATGTTGGAGACCCTTGATCCTCTTGTTGAGGTACTTTTGTGGTCTCTCCAGCTGTTTCAAATGCCAGGTGAGGTACATACCAAATGGGGCATTGTACTCAATCATGGGTTGGATGAGGGAGGAATATAGGGGTACAATGACATCCTTGGATCTGAATGTGAATCCCTTCATGATGAGGTGTGCAAGGTAGAATGTTTTTCTAACCACTCTGGCAACGTGGGTGTCAAATGAGAGGTCGCTGTCGATTTGGGTCCCTAGGTCTCTGATTACTTTTTCCATACTCAGTGGGTTGCTGTCTATGTGATAATTTGTGGGTACCTTGTTTTTCCCAAAGGGGATGACTATACATTTTTTGGCATTTAGTTTAAGGCCGTGACTCCGGCACCAGTTGTCCGTTTCTGTGAGGCCTTTTTGTAGGATGTGTGTGTCTGCTGGTGTATCGACTATGGCGCCTAGTTTGCAGTCATCTGCGAACTTTGTCAGCCACAGCCCTCCCATGTTTGCTTTAACATCTGAGAAATAAATGCCGAACAAGAGGGGTCCCAGGACAGATCCCTGTGGGACACCACTTGTGACTTGCTTTGAGTCTGACATTGCTCCAGCAATTTTAACTTTATGGGTTCTGTCCTTTAGTCAGTTTGCAACCCATCTAGTGACATAAGGGTTTACTTTTAAGCTGTTGAGCTTATCTATGATGTCTGAGTGGGGTATTGTGTCGAAGGCCTTAGCCAAGTCCAGGTATGCTGTATGGACTGCTTTGCCCTCATCAATGGCTCTAGTGACTGTTTCGAAAAAGTCAACCAGGTTTAAAAGGCAGGATCTGCCCTTTACAAAGCCGAACTGGGTGGGGTCAAGTGTCTGTAGGTCCTCTATGTCTCTGTTTATGAGTTCCATAATGATTCTTTCCATAGCTTTGCAGACCAGGCTGGTTAAGCTTATGGGGTGGTAATTTCCAGGGTCTGTAGAGGCACCCCCCTTGTGGAGTGGGACCACTGTTGCTGTACGCCAGTGTTCAGGTACATATCCCGAAGTAAGGCTAAGGTTAAATAGCATTTTTATGTGTGGGTTTAGCTCCTCTTGGAGTTCACGTAACATGCAACCCGGGATACCGTCAGGTCCCATTGATGCTGTGTTTTTTGCTTTATTTAGGGCGGTTCTCACTTGGACATCTGAGATGACAGGGAGATTACATTCGGCTGGGATAAGTATTTCTTCTTTTAGGGGTGAAGGAGGGGAGAAATTTGCACTGAAACTGTCAGCCAGAATGTTGGCAATATCTGTGGGTTCAGTGTATTTTTTGTTGTTTTGAACCAACTCTGAGCATATCTGAGGGTTTCCACCCAGGTTTCTAACATAGCTGAAGAAGGCTTTGTGGTTATCTTTAGTGTCCTTAGCGATTTTTCTCTCAAAGTTGGCCTTGGATGTTTTTATGAGAGAACGTAGTTTTCTGCTAATGTTGATCAGAGATGTCTTCCCTTCATGGGATTTTGCTCTGACGTGCAGTAGCTTCCTTCTTTTGTTATACAATTTGTTTATGGCTGAGGTCCACCAGACAGGATGCTTACCTTTGGTGGAGAGGGACTTAGATTTGTTTGGGATTGCATGATCCATGCATTCTTGGAGATGTCCATAGAAAGCATTTGTGAAGGATTCGGCATTGTGGGATGTGGTATCCACTGGCACAGTGGGCTTAAAGGATACCATCTCAGTCTTAAGAAGAGTGAAGTCTGCTTTTGAGAAGTTTTTCACTGTGGTCTTTTGTGCTGGGGGTGGAGGTGGGATATGTATATCCAGGGTGATTAGTTGTGGTCAGATCTCACTAGTGAGGGGTATACTTCCAGTGTGGAGCATTTTGTCCCCATGTTTGTGATGATCAGGTCTAGTATATTATCTTCCCTAGTGGGAGAGGTGACTAGTTGTTCCAGTGCATTTGAATTTATGAATTCCAGGAACCTTTGGGCTAGGGTATTAGGGCTAGAATAATGTACCCAATCTATGTTTGGGTAGTTGAAGTCTCCCAGTATGATGGTATTTTGTGATGCATTCATATCCTCCAATGTCTTCAGGAAGGCTGAGTGGGGTTCTTGAGATTGGGAGGGTGGTCTGTAACATGCTACTAGTTGTATAGCAGTTTTGCCTATGGTTACTTGCACCTGTATGGTCTCTGATGCTTCATGTGTTGCTACTAACCTGGAGGTGTGGGTGTCCTTGATGAATATGGACACTCCCCCTCCCTTTGTGGTTTGGCCCGGGTTTTGGGGCCGAAAAGCATGATACGAGGTATAGCCTGGTAGTGCTGGGATGCTCTCAGGAGCCTTGAACCAGGTTTCAGTTACTGCACAGACGTCGATGTTCTCCATGCTGAGGAGTGCATCAAGTGCCTGCATCTTGAGATTTAGACTTCTGGCATTGAGCAGCATTACCCTTAGTTTTTTCCATTTTTGTTTTCTAAGGAGGTGGGTTTGTCTTTTGAGCCTTGCCTAAAAAAGGCACTATGGGGGTGGCAAGAGACTTAGCCAATATCCGGAAGCCCAGTGGTGACAGGTGTAAGCCATCCCTTGTGAAGCAGCGTGGCTTGTCCAACATGTCATCCCAGGCAGACAGACATTGGATCCCCTTAGAATGACACCAGTACTTGACCCAATTGTTAAAGCTGATCATCTTGTCTTTGTATTGTGGTATCATTCTTGGTGAGGGCAAGATGCTGCTCAGGGTCAGGGTCATACCAGCCTGGGCTACATAATCGGAGAGCTCCTCTATGTCTCTTTTCATGTAGTCCAGGGAGGTACATCTCAGGTCATTCACACCAGCATGGACAATGACGGAGTCATATTTGTACTTGCTTTGGAGTGACTTGAGTGCATGTGTTATGTGGCGGATTCTAGCTCCCGATAGCTCACAGTCACCTTCTCCTTGTTCAGCCTGGTCAGCGGGACATCAGTGTGTCTGACTATAGAGTCACCTATTACTAGTGTATCAGGCAAGGTGTTTGGCCGGCTGTGATTGGTTGACACGCTGATTTAATGAAGTATGTGTTGCATGTGTTTTGTTTTGAGGTGGTGGATTTTTGGATGTCTGCTTTGGGAGCCTCTGTTGTTTTGGTAAGTTTTTTATTAGAGCCTCCAAGTATGCCTTTGTGTTTTTATGTGTTTGTTTTGCAGTTGTGGTAGGTCTATGTGGGACTGGGAATGTTGTGCGTGTGGTTGCCATCTCCTCCTGTCTGGTCATGCCAGCCCTGAGTTGAGAGAGTTCAGCCTCCAGTTTGGCTATATAGTTGCATCTCTCACATGTATTTGTGTTTGTTGGGAGGAGGAGAGGGTTGTCTGTGTACATGAGACAATTGTAGCATTGTCTCAAGATACCCAGATTGACCAGCTGAATTGGAGACGATGCCAGTAATCTACCACTCGACATGCTAGAACAGTATAAGGGAGTGCTGTACCTTTAAGGGAAGTGGATATTCACAGGGGTGGTAAGTAGATGTAGTGCGTTACTTAGTACGAGAGTGCTTACTTAGTAGAGAAGTATTGAGAACAAGTGCTAGGCTTATAATATAGTGAGTTGTCTGGTTATACTAAGAGTAGAGCTTCCTTAAGGGAAAATTTGAAGAGCAGACTTGGCGGAGCCAGAAAAAGTTTAACCTTGTTTAACCAGCGCTGCAATATGCGCACAACCGCGCAAAGCCGTGCAAATGCAGATTTTAAACAGTGAACTACAAAAGAGCTAGAAATGGTCCAAAACAACCAATTACTACAGCTTCTTGTGCTGAGGTCACTTCCTACAGAGACAGGTAGGCTGCTCAAGGCTCCCCACTTCCACTGGTGAGCAAAGATACTTCCTTCTATCCAAGTAAGGTAATGGAGAACACAGGAACTACACCACAGCCCAGAATACAGCAATGCCTGTAAAATGGTCTAAACTAGTCAAGGAGAGGCGGGAAAACAAGGATTATTTTTTGTTTTTTTTTGTTTTTTTGGTAGAAACACACAGAAAATGCAGAAACAGTGATAAATTAGTTACACAGGCTAGCACACTTTAGTGGGCAGCCTCCACAGTTAAATTAAACAAACAAACAAACTTTCGATCAAATTCGACTAAAATGTAACTTTAAGTGCATATTTTAAAATAATGCAGCAAACAGTTAAAAAAATGCAGAAAAAGTGATAAATTGTGGAAAGTTGCTAGAATAAAATGCTGTGTTACCACCATACATTTCACTGCCATGTCTTGAACCCAGGGGACTCTGTGCAAAACAGTCAGAGCAACATACCACTATGCCAAATCATCTATTTTGTGAAAGAGGGGAAGACTGAAACTTAAATGGTTACCATTTAGTGAATTCAGTTCGCACCATAGCTGTCAACCTCTTAGCACAAAACACCTGAACAAAACCAATAATGGGGGAATACAGCCACCAAACATATTCAGTGAATTCAGTTCTCACCATAGCTCTCAACCTTAGCACAAAACACCTGGATGAAGCCAATAATGGGGGAATACAGTCCCAAAAAATAAGGAACATTTTCAAATATCCATGTTATAAACTTAGAAAATTGCTAGAATAAAAGGTTTAGTGTACCATGTACTTTCTGAAGAATATGAAGTCTGAAATTCAAATTTAACATTTGTTAACCAGGAAAGTCTGACTTGGAACAAAAGCCAGTTTTCAGCAGAAACACTCCAGACACATACTCTTCATAGGATGGGAGAACATGCAGACTCCACACGGAAGGCACCCCAGCCAAGAATCAAACCAGAAAACCTGTAGCTGTCAGGCAACAATGCTACCAGTGCACCACATCACTACTGACTTTGCAAGGAAAAACACACAGAAACCACAGATTTTATGAGGCAGTGCTCCAGTCTTCTGTTTCACACTGCAGCAATAATCCAATCATTCCCCCTGAAAGCAAGCAAGCTCCTCTGTAGTCTTCTTCCATTCCACACTGCTGCAATAATCTAGTCATTCCCCCTGAAAGCAAGCAAGCTCCTCTGTATTCCCACGTAAGCTAACGGCTGTTTTCCAAAGCAAGCTTTTCTGTAGTCTTCTCCTCAGCCCACGCACGCTAATGGCTGGTTTCTTGTTTGGCTTGGTTCTGCAAGTATAGACTGGAGGCTCCAGCCTGCAGATGAGGCAGTCTGGTTTCCTTCTCGTCTGTGCAGTCACCACCACACAGACTTCTGGGTTGGCAGGGCAGAGATGCCTTTCTCCTCTATCTGGACTGCCTAACACAGCAGTCTGGAGTTCTGTCAGTACCAGGAACTCCATGCATGCATGTGTGGAGTTCTGGGACTCACACACACACACACACACACACACACACACACACACACACACACACACACACACACACACACACACACTTTTTTTTTAATTTTCTTCTTTCTTTTGTACAGGTGGGGGGATGTTCTTCTTTCTTTTGTACAGGTGGGGGGCTGCAGTACTGCAGTCCTATACCACAAGCCACCCCTGATGTCAACATCACTTGGGGAGTTAATAATAGCTCCCAACTTGCAATCATCTGTAAACTTTGTCAGCCAGAATCCCTTCGTGTTGGCCTGGACTTCAGAGAAGTAGATACCAAACAGGAGAGGACCCAGGACTGACTGAACCCTGTGGGACTCCACTTGTGACTGGTTGGCAGTCTGACTTGGAGTCAGCTACTTTCACACTGTGGGTTCTATTTGTGAGCCAGTTTGCAACCCACCTAGTGATATAGGGGTTGATGCCTAGCTTAGTGAGTTTTTCTATGATTTCTGAGTGAGGA